>NW_020170578.1:101772-103388 GCF_000524195.1 Echinococcus granulosus | reverse complement strand
CCAAATCGAAGAGTCAAACAAGTAATCATCGCATTATATTTCAGTAACAAATAATTGTAGCTAGTTTTTTCTGGTTTCAAAATAAATGGATACACCATAACTTGATGTCAAAGTGTAAGAGATTGGATTTCCTGCAGCGTGGAAGTATGACAGAGGGGCTTAAGACAAATGTACTACCTATCTGAGGGGAATTAGCAGCTTCTTAGTTAGCACATGTAAATTTTCCAGTTCTAACAAACGGTATAATTAGCTCAGTAGCTGCGAGGCATACGAATTCGTGGGATATTAGGTCACGATTAAGTAGTAAACACTGGTGCTTAACCTATTCTGCTATTTGTCGTGGCATTTTGAAAGAGATGAATTCCCTTTCAGCTACCGCCTCTAATTCAAATTTTTGTCTTCTTCCTAACAGCGGCAGATATGACTGCACCCACAACCATCCCGCTATTAAGGCAGAGGAGGAGCTAAATATTCATAACAACCTTTATAATCATCTTCTCTCTTGGATCCTGTTGACTACTTGATTGAACGTAAGGGTTTTTCTGGCAAATTGAGTAAGGAAATAATGCCTCTGCAGTGTCGAACCAGAGTTTAATTCATTCTTTGGGTTATACCAGTAGCATTTTTGGCCTTTTATATGTCACATTGCATATTCTATCCTAGTATTATGTCTACTTTCGTCTTAAGGGAATTCTCGGGTCGCCACCGCAATTTAGCGGCTAAAGGTTAAAAGCACAGACAAGATTGAGGTTCATTTACAAACTGACTACGCCATGATAGAATTTTATATAAACCATATTGGAGATGCCTTTTGCAAGATAACTGAGGTGAGCTCTTGCAATCTTCTGGTAAAAGTGTGTGCATCAGAGAAATCTTCTTAAAGCTGTCTTGCTGAAGCATCTATTTAAACCCAAGGAAGCACTTTCCAACTTTTATTTCCCACTGTCTTACTATTGTGCACGCAATCGTCAATTGCCGAAAATAGTCGGTCTCCGCTTTATGAAGAATCCGTTAGGAGGGAGAGAGAGCAGTTCCTCCACACCCTTCTCCTTCTACCTGATGGGTGGGGAGAGAACCTGCCCCTTATTAGTGTATTTAAGCTCAACTTTTGCTCAAAAAGAACGTGCTTCCGAAACTATTTGAGCTATTTTTTGGAACTTATCGGCCCTTCGGCCGTAGTCTTTGTCTCTTCACTAGCAAATAATACTTAGCCATTTCATCTCCAGTCCATCTAGTCCACTCAACGTATGCACCGCTTTCTCGGGATGAACTGCTGGGTGCTTTAAAAGTGATAAGAAGCAAACAAAGAGAGGCTCGGTTTTATTACGATTACCCTTCAAAAACCACTTCTCATCACCAACGAGTCAGCCAACTTACAATCAATCGTGCTTGGCTCGTTTTATAGCATGCTTGAAAGAGAAGAGGAGGGCAAATTGATAGGCTCTGAAGCCAAATGCCATCTGCTGCCGCATAGCATTTAAAGTGCACTTGTTTAGTTTAAACAGGCAAAATTAAAGGCTATGCAACAGTTAAACCAGGTAGAAGGTAATTTGAAAACCACATTTACTCAAAATTACCCAATAGCTAAACCCAATACTGCATTCCATGATAGTTCC
>NW_020170578.1:88337-101672 GCF_000524195.1 Echinococcus granulosus | reverse complement strand
ATCAAGAGATGAGCGAAAAAATAGATAGATAGATGAATGTATGGACGGGTGGATGGATGGAGACAGGATGGACACGGAAATGACGCAGGATAAATGTTTACGGAAAGGAGGGACGCTTTCCTGTAGAGGAGTGGCCCTTTTCAATAGTACAAAGTCATATATATTAAATTGTCATATGTCTGCAACATCTATGCACCTAAAAACAGCTTAAATGTCTAAGCTTTTAGAAGCTAAAAAATGTCATTTGAGTATTTTCTGTTGGAAACTGCGTTAGTTTTCTGGTCACCGCAAGCCTCCA
The DNA here is from genome assembly GCF_000524195.1 of Echinococcus granulosus. Taxonomy (NCBI): domain Eukaryota; kingdom Metazoa; phylum Platyhelminthes; class Cestoda; order Cyclophyllidea; family Taeniidae; genus Echinococcus; species Echinococcus granulosus. The sequence goes on along the minus strand of NW_020170578.1, from coordinate 101,374 downwards.
GACCGCTGAGTCATATTTTGCTGATAAGATTGCTAGAACTTGCAGGTCGACATTTCTACCAAGTGATAACTTTTGACATCTTTGATTGCCTTTTCACATTCTTGATTTTAGACGGCCAAAAAACGCCCGTTCTTAAGGAGATCAAAGGGAATAACCAACATCGAAGGAAAAAAGTACTTTTCTAGTTATTAATTTATCATTCCATTGTTGTTATGTAACTTATTGAAGAACAATAGGGCTTATTTCTAGCTGAGGATCATCCTGTGACCACTTTATGATGTATAAGGTTCAAGCGGTTATTTGTGAGACAATCTGGGATGTCTACGATTCTCTAGAATATTTGTACAAGTGGAAAACTACTTAATAATCAGAATGGGACCATTCATGGCGACGCAGTGGCCTGCATTTATCAAGCCATGCTGCCATGTTTTCTTGACTACGGAGTCTATAGAAGGACAGGGACACTAGACGTGGTGTCTCATATCGCAATTTGGGCCTAACGTTTGGCATTTAGCTGCCAAAATGCAGGATTGGGGAAATAATGCATTTAAACTTTTGCTATAAATTGCCCCTCAGACACAGGTTTCAGACCATCATTTATTTATAGCGCTCCCGGTTTTAAAAGATGTATAAGTCAGGTAGAGCTTGTGCAGTGTTAGATAATGAAACACCCTACTGAGAACAGACCACGATAGGTTGTTTTTAGGCATCAGCGAAAGTATTTAAGGAGGATTCTAACCTGGCTTTGCCAGAATATTTTTTAACTGTGCTTGTTAAATTTGCCATCACGAAAATTGACACAAAGAAGCTCGTATTTGTCAGTGAATTGCACTGGAAGTAAGGCCCTGTGTCATGCAAAATTGCATCTAGCAGAGAGGATTCAAATCAATCAGTCATTCTGCCCTTATCCAGGGCAAGAAAGACTTTCTCTAGGAATTTATTTATTGTATTGAATTCTGAGGTACAATGGTGTGCACACAATTAAGCGCAATTCATCGTGGAGGCAGTATGTCGTATTATGCCTAAATTCACCATTCAGTCCTCCACCCCAGTTGTGCGTATCAACAACAAAAGTCCTGGTAGACATGGCGTACACCATTTTTTGGAATTGCAAATGATCCTGAATATTCATGTCTATTAATCCCCTGGACATATTCTTCTCCTCTCCAACTTCACGGATCGACGCATTTTACTTAGAATAAGAAGTTCGACTCCCAGAATGAATGTTCACTAGGCTGAGTGCTGTTGTGCCAGGTTGATACGTACATGGTTAAGGACCTCGTACTTTGTGAAGGATCCTCGTCCACAAAAGCCTCCTTTCCTAATAGCATTCCATTCGTCAACGCAACGCTACTGTTTCCTTTTATTTTGGGTAGCAGTGTTGGGGGCGATGCATGACGCCTGCGTAAACCAATAGCAATGAGGCACGCCTTGCCCCAATTGCTGTAAGATGTAGCACAGCAGAAAAACTCCCCTTTTACCCATTTAAATTTGAACGCCTAGTTCTACACGAAAAAATATTGGTAAGCCCAATTTTAACCACCCATGTGTTCGATGAAATCGTCTTTTTTTATCAAGGCGGAATAGCAAATATCGGAAATTCGTGCCTGGTTGACAGTCGTTTAAGAACCACATCACTGTCAGAGCATTTGTGCGAGGTTCATCAGCTCAGACAGTTTCACTGTTATCCCAAGGGTTAATTTATTGTCCCTGCTCTCATTACGGCGACGTGTGTCCAGCTTGAAAGTCTCGTCCCATTCCTTGTTCAAACAGGTTGGTCGGCTTGAAAGTGGCTAGGTTGCTGAACAATTTTTGTTTAAATCTAAAGAAATTTCTTATTCTTACCCACCACATCATGCGTTGCTGTGCAGTGGTGAGGGCGGTAAGCAAACCTGGTCCAATGGAACAACGGGCCTATCAAAGATATGGGATACCAGATTTCAAACGTCACAGAATAAGGTATACACATTGGATAGCTTAAGCTGGGCTTGTAGCGAAAGTGTTGTTTTCTGTTTTACTGGAGATTGATTAACAACATTTTCAGTCGTCCATCATCTAGCAACAATGATATCTGGCAATGCCTCCTCGGTGGTACCACCAAAGTACCTCCACAGATCTGATGGACAGACCAATTTGAAACTAGAAGAAACTGGCAGAGATGCAAGTGTCGTTAGTTAGTCCTATAATGAAGTTCTTATTTGTGCAGTTCATCAAAAATCTTCTGCTCTAGCCCAATGTTTCAACGACTTGAACTTAATAACGGAAATTCACTCTCCATACAGCATCATGTGAATCTGAGTGAGAAGCGTTAAGGACTACGCCTAAAGAGTAGGAAGTGAGCCATGTATATTAAAGGCATCCATTTTAACCGTACTTTTAGCTGAGTTAAAGTAATTTTAGTGATTGAACTTGCTACGCCCACAGGGTGGACTGGGATCGCTACCGGAATCGGAACATATATTGAGCATTATAAGAAATGAGTCTCAAGCTTCTTATATCTTCTTTAAAATGCTTGGTTGCAGGCTTTAATCCCGCCTCAATCCCCTCATTTGTTCGCAAGCGCATTCCATTATCAGTATGTCTGACTTCTAATGACACCATAATAATATGATGAAGTGGTTTTTTGCTAAAATAAAACAACAGTCTCACGATCAGGTTTATAATCTCTCAAATTCAATCCTTTTGTTTTCAAATCATGTGAAACTGTCAACTGCCACATGTGCCCAACTAGGGTGGGCGCGACTGCATCCCATCAGCTTGATGTATGAACACATCAAGTTGTTTTTCAACTAAATAATGGGTAAAATGTGCGCCAGTGGCAATACGCATAAGCCAACTTAAAGTAACACTTTGCTGCATCAGTAATTTGCATCAAATGGAGGAGAGCTTAGCATTCTGGATAACAGTATTTCACCCTACATACTGTAGAATCTAGCCGGGCCTTCAGTTATTCGGCTTTAAATGTATTTTCCTCATCCCATTCCTACGAGGAATTCCAACGAGAACATTGCGGGGTATTTATTGCTACTATTGGCTAAAAATGAGATCCTTTCTTCCTCATCATCGAATTATCTACTCCGTTCGCAACCCTTGTTATTGTCCCAATGACTTGGACAGAATTGCGTGCAACAAAAACGTATATTTCTACTTAAAGTAGAAATATACAAATGTGCTCCACATTTGCTTGATTTGGTATGTAGTTTTACTGAATAAACTTAGGTTTATCTGAACTTTAGTGCCTTACCTTTTAAACCCACTAAAATTTCTCACAATGTGTCAAATTTGCAAGTTTTGGCATCGTTATTAGATAATAGAGGACGAATATGAGCTTCATTATACAGGTAAACAGTTCAAGTGGCCGTCAATAGAAGTCTTATAAAGGAGAAGTAGGACTTTGGACTATCTCTTTCCACCCTTCTATGCTTCAAGACCCTCAGCAATAACATGATCTGATCATTCTTATGTATTTTTGTCAGCACATGCTGGTTCATCCCTCCAAAATATACCGTTTTATTAGTAGATGGATAAATTAATGGATGGATGGCAAATCTGTGATTAACTTGAATAGTTTGTAGCGCAGACTGAGCGAAAAAGATTGCTTAGCGGAGTAGAATTTAAAAACAGGATACGTTTGGCACACTCTTTTGATGTCCATTCGTTTGGAATTTTCTGCTGATGTAGGAAGGCGATGTAGGTTCGAATTCTAAATTATGGTGAAATTGTGTTATGTTAGCAACAGAATCAACGAATTGTCACTTTATGATCTAATGGTACGATGGACTGGACGCAGAGGATCTGCAGCGTGGTTTCCGGCAATTTGGCTAGAATTTATCGAGGTTTTGGAATAACCTAACTTTCTTCTTCAAAGAGGGTTAGTTTGAGAGTTCTTTAATAAATACAACGTTAAGAATTGGTGAGACACTACAGGATTAGACATTATCAAGATTCTAATGGGTTTAATCAAGGAATAAGACATCACGAAGAAGAGGTTGTAAAAAACGACAACGCATACACAACCAAGGCAAGGTATTTGTATGAGCCCTGATGGTTAAAGTGATTATATATGAATAGTCCCATTCTCGTATCTTCGCGTCGTTTCCACTGGTCTGATCTTACCCTAGATTACATGCACATGCAGAGCTTGTCTCCACTTGATATTAATAAGTGGGAAAACATGAGGTAAACGTTAGGTCCCAACTCAAAACCCGACTTTAAAGTTCTAAAAAAGTGCATTTTTTCCTCAATTCAAAATTTAAACGCTCCTACAACACTTGTTTGCATCACTCCGGGACACTTCAGATTTACAAAATAAATAGGTCTCCGTTTTATGGCATATTAATCACATGTACCATATTTGGGAAGAATTTTCCCTTTAATACATATAATTTATCGTTTCATTAATTAAATGCCTGATTTTTGCCCCTATAGGTCTAATTGAGGCATCCTAATGCCTTCTTGATACGCTTGGCCACTGGTGTCACAGTTGTAATGAAACTGAACGCTCCCATTACTCTAAGGCTCTTTTAGTTTTATTTCTGGCATAGAGTTGCCAGTTTAAAAAGCCTAGGCATATTATGACTTTAGTAAAGCATTTAACGGGTCAAAATCAGCCGTTTTTCCAGTCTTATAGAGATGTTTTTCTCTCCGGGAGTGTGGCCTTTTTAGTCATTCTGTTGTCAGCCTATTAAGGCAAGAATGGGAAAACGGATGAAAGGAGTGATCGTTTTAATGTATGAAACACTTAAAAATGAGTTTTTGTCGGCATCTGCTTCATCCTTCTTTGTGAGTGGAGGGCGATGTGCTCTACATCGCATACTGTAAAGTGCAAAGTATCCAAGTTTACTAAGAAGGTAAAAAATGCAAGTAGATGATTCTCAATTAGTCTGGTGAATCTTTGCAACTAACTCATTCGTATAAATTTCGATTTTTTGCAATTTTTGTTTGACATCCTTCCTCATCTTTCAGGCGCAAGGTTTGTCAGAGTGATCTTTTACCTAAACCTTATCAAGTCGGTCCCCAACGAAATTGTTAAAAAGTTTAAATGAGGCAGCTTTTTATTTGATTTAATTTTGCAGCCTAGTTTTATCCATAGACTTAAATTCAGTAATTTGGGTTGCCACTTATAAATGAAAATAAAGTTTTAATTATGGTTTTAATTCCCTCTGGAGGTGGGATTGTGCTCTGACTCATCCACCGCCTTCACAAGGGTGGAGGTCGAATTGAGACGAAGAACACAAAATTTTGAAAAATGTGAGAATAGTCGCGGGAAAAATTGCTTAAGCGATGAACTCTTCGTCCACTTTTCTTTAAAATTCAGGGCTCTTCATTTAACAGAAAAAGACTGATGACATTGCGAATTACTTGTGTCTAAACATCGCCACAAAAGGTTTGCACTAGTAAATTTTTGCCCTACTGGGGAATAAAACTATGATATTTTGAAAAATGTGTCATTTTTAAATAATATTGTAACATGGGTGGTGGAAGTGGAAAAACGCAAAACAATTTGAAATCCTCTTATAGATATCTTCATAAAAGCATTAACTCCTTTAATTAAACTGGATACACTGCTATAACCCAATTGTTTGTTTGGCTTTGTCTCAGTTAGGCTGGCGTTTAAGGCTCCACCCGTGTAATTTTGATAGGTCTTGTGGCCTCTCAGCAATTCCCTTCGTTTACAATACATGATCTGTATTGGTATTGTAGCTGCTCTATACTTCAGGGAAAGCAATCTTACTCATGAAGGATAGTTATTCTAATTTCTATGACTAAATAGTAAACCTCTGCGTGACGAAAGAAGAGCAAATGCTGCAGTTCTAAAAATTTGTGTCAGAAAATTTAAAAATGACCTTTACCTTTGGAAGTCACTCCTGTCCCGTATTTTGCATGAATAGTATTAACAAGTTAAGCAACATTACCCGTAAATCATCCGGAAAAGCTAGTAATAGAGCTGTTAACGACACCTATTTTGGGTAAACAAGCGATAACTCATCCACTCCTCCACCAACTGTATAAAATTTGGACTGATGTGACTGCGCAACACTGAGGAAACAGCCGCAAAACAGCATCCCACAGAAATTATTTTAAGCCGGTATTCTTGCCTCTAGGGATAACTATCTGGAATACAACCTCATTCTACTTCCATCACTACAATCTCCAAACAGGTCAAAACTTCAGCTTTCGTAGAACTGATAAAAGAAATTATTGATGCGCAGACGAGTACATTCGCAGTTTCATCTAGATCCGTTGGCTAGCAGGATTGTTTTTTTGGTGATTTAAAGTTGATTAGTGCAGGTAGAATTGGGGTCTATTTAAAAATGAATACTTTGTAATAAAATCTCTCGCAACTCATGCTTACAAAGATTTTTAACTTATTGAAGTCGGCTGAGGAGTGAGCCTTTAAAATGAATCTAGTCACGAAAAGCTAAAGAAGTACTTGTTCACCTCTATTTCCCACTGTCTCTCGATTTGGTAGGCAATCGCCTAATACAGAAAAGGGTAACATCAGTTAGGTAAAAGAGAGTAGGAGGCAGCCTTTAGGAAGGGGATTTGATTAGAAGAACTTCCTTCTCAAACCTATACGTTTTATTAAAATTTAGCAAAACTAGAAACTAATGTAAAGCCATTTGAACTCCATTTAGATGTCAAAGCTGATGGCAACTCTAGTGACTCCGCACTTACTTTGGCACAACGACAAAATCAAAAGGGCGGGTCTTCTGCCTACTAGGATAACAATTTTTGTATTCACCTCTCAAGGATCATTTCCGTCAGGTCTTAAATTTATTAACCTTTATAATTATGCTCCAGTCGTACCATTAATTGGCGTATATTTTTTATTCCTAGAACAGAAAAATATGCTTACGGCTCAACTTCTGGCTTATCTAGTGTTTAAATAAGTCTATATCCTTACCGAAAGAGCTATCTTGACTCACAGTGGGTATAATCATCGATGGATAACATTCCTTTCCAATCAGAAATTTATGGCGCTTCAGTGTATTCGCCATGGACATTTGTGGTCGACCAAAACTGGGGTTTCCAGGTACGTGGGTCAAAAAGGATGTTCCCTTACGGTAGCTGTGTGTGAACGCTTAATTAAGTAGGTACACCAATCAAATAGCGTAGGTTGCACAGTCCCCTCAGCAAGCAGAATGACATTCTGGCAACCTCTGTACCTGTTCAACCGATTTTTCCATATTGGCTTTTACTCGGAGTTAAAGCACTCCATTGTCAAAAGGAAAGAAAATTGTTTTGGCTCTTTTAGCATTCACTCTTTTTCGTCGTGCCTTAATCTTGTAGAGTAATATCGTTATATGGCCATCAGTAAATCAGAGATGGGATGCATTTACTAAGACAGTCTGCTGAGCTCTCAAGCCCCTACACCTTTGGTACAACTGTTAATGAGAGATAACAATAAAATGCTCCAGGTCTGCATTATCTTACTCCATTTTATGCTTGAAAGCCATCATTTTGCAAAATAGTAAGCCAACTATAACAATAAATTGTGGTAGTCTTTTACAACCCAAGTGTTACTGAAACGCAGACTTTAGCTTGCAAGGAAATGCAAAAGGGGGATAAAAAAGGAAATAAAGTAGTGTTAATGTGTTACTTGGATTACACTTTTAGTGATGGATTGTTTTGCAATGAGCAATAATGTGTAATTGGTTTATCATGGTTACCCTTTAAAAGCCACTGCTCATCACTACACAGTCAGGCAAATATCCATCATTTCTGCAGCGTCTTATTTTTTTATTTTTACCACCTACAGACCTTTACTTTTAGTGATTATCGAAAACAGAATTATTTGGGTCATTTGTCAAGAACTTGAAACTCTTTTGCAACCTTTTAAGGAATAGTTAGAAGGACTCACTTATAGTCATCACATGATTGCAATATAGATCATAAAACGGGACTATTAGATTCCCGGTAGCTTTATGGTGTCACTTCAGAAGCACCGATTAAACGCGACAGGCTTAAATACAATTGGTCGTCCACATTACGGAGTTATAACCACATCAAAATGCGTGGTGATTGTACGCATTGTCTTGCTCTATCACAAATGACGGCAGATAAAAGTAGCCCCTAAGAAAAGTATCAGATTAACTTTGTAGTGATATTCCTTGTTGAAAAACGCATTTCGCCCTTCTTCCATATCTTCTTGCCTAACTTCCTTCGCGCCTCTTCTTATTATTCATTGTGTAATTCCAAAAAGATATACTTTTACTTTATGCCAAAAAATTCTCATTGTAATTCTTTAGCGCATTTGCAGTCCTTTTAAAGTGGGATAGACAGGGCCAAAAGAGTAGAAGCAGAGTGAATGAAGAGACGGATTAGTGAGTAGACCAATGATGCATGGAGGTGGGACAAGCGGGCTTAAGATAACTTATCTGTATAAAGGGAATCAGCAAACTCTATTTCCCAAAAAGTAGTTTCGATGTTCAAGAAGTGCTCCAATCTGTCTACTAACAACAGGAAAAGTGAAGTTATGGATCGATCGTGTGGACTCACCTCTGTTCTATACAAGGCTATGGAGCAGACACTCGAGTTACTTTAAATATGAAGGAGCTCAAAATAGGTGAATTGGCTATCCGCTTACCTCGTGTCCACCGAAATTTAGGTCTAACTAAATCCTCCTTTTAGTATCCACTCCTTCGCTTACTGTGAAAGTGTCTGTACTTTTAATTTAGCAAAGACTAAAAGTTGGCCCAAACTTTTTATTAATCAGCTCTCCAGGGGTATGTAGAATTTTTGAGAGGACGAAGAGGTTTGTTGAGGAGAATTCAACTGGACGACGGGATGGCAGTGAAGTGAGAACACACCGTCTTTTAATGTGCCAAAATACCTGTCAGTCAGTGAAAGGAAATTAAGTGATCAGACATTCTGAAAATTGATCTTAGCCACTGTAAGTAGTTTTTGTCCTAAAATTGAAAATACAGCAGGTCTTTATAATCAAATCTTATATGAAACATTATGGTTAAATTCGAAGCGTACTTGACCGCAAAATGCACCACTCGTCACATATTTGTGACGCTAGCTTCAGGTAAACTTACCAAAGCTACACACTACTGCATCTTTGATTGTCAGTGAGGTTCTAATACAAAGTATATTCTTCTCTGTGGATCGTTTGCACAAAATCAGATACATTTGAAGCAAGTATAACTTGACTGCGAAGGACTTTGTACTGTTAGTGTTGCTAAACAGCATGACTTCTTTACCGGATTATGCTTGAAGTCAAAGACAGGAACTTTAGTCTCTTTCAGCTAGCTACTCTTTTAGCCATCCTCTTTAAGTCTTTATAAATGAGAGAAAAGAAATTGCAAAAGGCTAATCAAGGAGGAAAATCACTAACATGTTGCAAATTGTCTTGATAAAAAGTTAAATTTTGCATCTTTAAACTATTATTGCTTTTCAAAGATTAACTTTCAAGCCAGAAAAAGACGCTGTGAATTGCTTACCTGTTTAAAATAATTTGACATTCCCTTCTAAGAGCCATTCCCGGATTGCACGCTAGATTAAAGGCCCCGACGATGACATAAAATCAGTGACTGCAAAAATTAATGGAAATACATTTATTTGCCTCGCAGATGCTATGTGTAATGCTGTCTCATCAGACGCCTACTTGACTATATAAGCTCTTCCTGACGTTTCGGTTATGCCCAAAGACTCCCATAATCTCCGCGGGTATGCCTTACACAGGGAATAAATGCCGACAGGGGACGGCTTGCCAAGCACATAACCAGATCTTGAAGTTTACAGACCATGTTAAATTGCTACTTTTTAGATCGCAAAATTCAGGATCCTCATAAAGTTCAGTACGATAAGTTACTTTGTCTGGTCCTGATTGTGCATGACTGTCCCGCGTGATATTGGGCATATAAGACGCCAGCTTAGGTGGCGGAACAATTAATCTTCACACAGTTCCTCCACCCTTTTGAGAGCTCCCCTGGTTGACCTCTCAAAGCAGACATCACGTGCTATCGTTTATTTAAAAAAGTGACACGCCCTCTTCCATAAAGGAATATTAGCCCAACTGTTGAGCATGAAGCATTATAGCGTCCATCCGCCACGAAGTTTGCATTTACCGCAGTGGCGCATGTAAAGGGAATTTTTCACTCAAGTCAAGTGTGATATAAAAATCATTTCCAACTCAATCCCCATCCTGAAAACTTTGTGATGATATAAAAAGAGAAAATAGTTTGACAGGTTCACCTACTTGAGCACAACATATAGAGTTTTTACTGAATATATCCTTTCGTCGTATTCGCATGCAGAGTCGGACAAAGGGTATTGCAAAGAGTAGGGGATCATTAGTCTATTCGTACATCTTACTTGAATATAAACAATTTTAAGCTCTCGCGAAATGTTTGCCAAGCAAATTAAAAGTTGTACCCAGCGTCGATGTCCCAAAAGTATCTTCTGATATGTGAAGGGTAATGGCAAAATAAACCACTGGAAATGTTCCATATGATTTGATTCTGCCGATAATCTATCAAACAATAACGCATCAAATTTCGTCAACGAAGAATCAGAGATCACCATTAGTTTAAATACTTTGAGAATGGCAAGATCGTGATTAACCATATTCATGTTTGGCCAGATTAACGATAAAATAATTGGGTAAGAAAATGATTTATGCAAAGCAACTAACTGCCTGCCTCTTGCAGTTGAGCAGTAGCACGAAGAGGCATGTGCGTTGACATCCGACCGAGCAGATATGATCAGTGGATCCGAGACAGTAACATTATCAAGCAGCAATCTGATAAATGACTTAAGGCTATAAATGGTAGACTTTAATCACATTCATAATCTGTCCTGGTATTCTGACTTCTTCAGATCTCCGGATAAATGCAGGGCCCTACAAATGGCCATATTTGAGGTAGCTATACACACTGTTATAAAACGGTAGTTTATTAAGGCAGTTTGTAAGTAAGATATTCAGTCTTAATAAGTGCTTGTTTGAATGCAGCATGTCTAGCCTTTCACTTACTTCTGCACACAACGCTCTCCTTCAAAAAGTGCAAAAGCAGCAGATTACAGAGTTTTGCTACTTAGTCAATCCATCCATTAATCATGAGCTGTTACAGGATTGGCAGATCACAGTTGAATGAACAAGATAAATATTTCCAGTGGTATTTGTATAATTTGTATAATTTTCCGTAGTTAGTTGCATTAATGTAAACATGCTTAGCAATTAGACTTAATTTGATGAAATTTTGAGACCAAATAACCTATGGGAAATCATTTGAATAGTAACGCTACGATCTTCATTTGAATGAGATATAAAAACAGATGAACTTCTGTCTCCGCCATTTTGGCACTATTCTTAGGTCATATGTCTCCAAAGTTCCTGCTTTAATTGACGATCCACTACGCCTTCTCCTTTATGATACGGAAGTCGTCTCCAGAACCACGCATCTTCTAACATCTCTGGTAGTGACGCAGACTGTTAAATTAGTGGCAGATGCCATAAGGCACAAATTCGGGTCGTAGCCAGTAGACTACTTTAAATTTCTGCTCTTTTGGACAGGAAAATAACAGGGCCGAGTGATTCAAATTCTCCGAAATGTTGAGTACGTCAAATTACTTGCTTTATATGGCCCTTCTTGTACATAAATGCCAATTATAGAACCATTTTATTTCCATCTTCCGCGGCTTAACCAAGTTGGGGAGCATTAAGTTTTCCATAAAGTTTAATTAGAAAGATCTGTCATCTTCTCGAATTTAGTAGAAAATTATTTTAGATGAAGTAGAATATTTTCCAAAATAGCTAATCGCTTAAATTCCTTTCAGTGGCATATTGATAAAACAAAACCAATTGCTGCTTCTTATGGTGTATACTTAGCCCGCTTGCCTAATGATTCCACTGTTGAGAGTGTTTTTTAAGCCAATATAATAAAGGAGGGTTGGGGATAGAAAGGTGTAAACTGTACCAATGTACGTAAAAGGTGGTTTCTGGATGATTTGATACACCAATACTGAGTAAATGGCTAAAGTGAAGGTGGAAGTAGGATGAGAGGGCAGGTGAGAAAAATGTACAAATGGCTTTATTATGAATGCGTGAACGAATAGATGGGTTTAGCGTAAATGGTTCCAGGATAGTAAGCCGAAGAGAATTAAGATGTTAATTTATAAGGATGGACTGGTGTGATGGTTGACTAAAACACAGTAGGGATTGCAATGTGAATAGCTATATAGTGGAAATACAAATGGCCAAATGAATATAAGGGATTAAACACATAGACAAATGAGGTAGAAGGCCAATGGAGACAGACAGGTGCATGACCTTTGGAAGGCTCCATTGCAACGTCATTACTATGGCATAAAATTCACCCTCCAAATGCTATAGCCGAAAGTGTCTTTGAAAATAATGCGCTAGAGCATTATTCTTGGGTATTTAGATATCACTAAGACACTGCTAATCAAGTATGCCATTTAAAAAGGTAATCGTTGTCTTATGGGTTGCGTTTGTTCCTACCGCCTATACTTTAGCCTTCTGCTGTAAGAGCACAAGTTACGATTTCTCATGATTGTGCAACTTTATTGTTGCAATGTGGATCGTAGCTTCAATGTGGATGGCTTGATTTTTCCTTTTCATGTACATTGCTCTACTACACGCCAGTACTGAGTGCGTAAATTAAGTTGGTATGCAGCAGTGGCATATAATATGGCTTATGGTAGCGGTAAAGAATGATGACGTAGGACCTTTAATAACGGAAAATCCGAATTTGCCATCAGTAAGGCTCAATGCCAAGTGTAAACTTCATAGAGGAAACATATCTCTTAGGGTTAGCTAGATCAGTAGTGACTAATGACTGAGAGGTAAACACCATGGTCCTACCCATTTGACTTCAAAACTCATTATCTTTACTCAATTTACAAGACTCAGATCACGGTTTGATAATGTAAAGCCCATCTTTGCAATGCTTTTTTTCGCACTAAACGAATCTATTTGCAATCTCGCAAAACAACTTTTTTAATGCCCTTAAACATAATCCTACCACATTTCCCAGCAAAATATTTAGCTGATTTCTTTTTAACAAATT
>NW_020170578.1:75528-88237 GCF_000524195.1 Echinococcus granulosus | reverse complement strand
CTTTATAGATGCAAATTTGCAAAACAAAACGGGAAATGCAGTTACAAAGGAATTACGCATTTTTCTTTTATTGCCATTATGTTATGCTAAAAATATCACCTAACAAATTTGATTGTTATGAGTAAAAACGCCGGCAGAATATTAAATTATGCTAATCAGTTTTCCGCAATATTTAGTGTGTAGGTTAGGAAATACATAGAAACAGGGCAATGTTTGTGTCTTAAAATGGACGATTAGAGGGAAAAATGGATGACAGGGTGAAAGATTAGGGAGTTTGATAAATTATTTACATGAGGATAGCATGGAGATCTGGCCACACCACCTGTTCCACTGATACGCAAGGCCTGATTTCCTGTTAAAAATGAGCCCCTTTAATCAGTATTAGGAATTATTTTGGAAAATATTTAAAGCAAGGTATCTATTTGAGCCATTTAAGAGCTCTTCATTCCCTCATTTTATAGATTTTGCTCAATGCGCATATCAAATTTGTCAAGGTTTTTGTGGAATCTTATGCTTAAGTCCCATAGAAAAAGGTATTTGTTGCGGCGGACTGGATCTTTAGTGGATATCGCTTAAGGGAATAATTAGGCAATATCTTAGCCTTCTAAACCACACTAACTTAAAACGTCAGTAATACCTAAATAAAATTACTTGAAGTCCTTATCTGCGGTTTGGTTTACCAGACTTACTATATCACACTCGAAATAACAATGAGCGGTAATTGTGCATCTTGTCATCCTCAGTAATATCAACTAATACTTTATGATGCGCTATGCATTTTTAAAAGCAACTGCAATTGCTTTTAAACCTGTTTCGTGGAACAAGTGAGGGCTTGTTGCAATTTTCTGATCACTGGAACTTTTACTATCTCTGTTGACCATTTTCTCCCATCTATCTGAGTCGTCGAATACTGCCCGACCCTCACCTGGTGCATTCAAAACTGATGATGCAATGCATAGTGATGTACGATTCAGTGATGTCTATGGGCTTTTGATGCTTCACGCCTTGGAGTTAAAGTCTGAGATTGTCAAAAGAAAGATCACCTTTCCTGAGGACGATTTCATTTGTTTGGTGTCTTCATCTTCAGAATACATCATAAAATACCTTTTTATCAAAACCTGAACCAGAGGCTTTCAATTTATTGGGATATAAGTTTGTGTGACTTATGTTCCTTCTAAAATGAACGATGACTTGTAATGTCTGATGCGGGAGGTTAACCAAGGGGACCCTCAAATAAAGCAGGGCCATGGGATTCTTTGACTCTGTTTACATGCCATTTACCTAACTGTCATAATATTTCAATCAGTGGAAAGATATTAATTGCCAAGTCATTGTAAAATATGTTTCAGTCAGACCTTTTATATCATCTTTTTTACGAAATCCCAACAGTAACTGACTCGATAAATTGGATATTGCCTGTTACACACTTAAAGCAATTGTCTTCCATATCCACCATCACCTAAGACAAACAAGTGCATTTTGGACTTGTATCATGTCAAATGTTATAATTCAGGTGATAGCATAAAATGGGCCACAAAATATTTGTGACAGACCTGTAGAGAATTGGTATTTTGTTTAACCCCGTAGGCATCACCATCGTTCTGCGGCATACCCTTTGGGTCATGTTATTAGGCTTCCAGTCCGCGTATCCTATAGTAAGCATCATGTTTGTCTATTATACGCTGTTGTTTTGCAAAGCTAGCGAAGCCTCGGGAAGCTGAGTTTCATTACAGCTCACAAATGTGCTATCAATCCTTTTCCAAGTATCTTTATTCAAATCCTCACACTCCGTGCACAATATCCACCGTAGAACTGGTGCTGTCATGCACTGCCCCACAAATCCCCTCCCGCACAGTAAATTCAAGTGCCTTCATAGGTGTGGAATAACAAACCATTCCGGCTATGTTTGATAGACTAGCAGTGCATTATACTTACTGCCATCAACTGCCCATCAGCAGTCGCTCATCAGGTGACTTAATTATAACCCACAACTCTTCTCAAAACTCACAAACAGGGTCGTCGATTCCTCAAAAACGAACTTGGAAGTCATTTGTTCATGAGCGGCACTTCATTTTACGCACAATCTTTTGTTGATATAAACTGAATTAGACGGGCTTTATTTAATTCACGGATTTCGAATCCTAACCAGCGATGGTGCAAGCCGAAGGATTGAAATAGACCTCATGTTATCTAAAAGTACCAAAGTGGCAATAAAATGCCCACACGGAGTCCAAGAATAAAACGCCCTATCGTCGGTAGGTTTGCCATTGTAAATGTATCTGGTTTAAAGCGTCGGCAAAGGTAGATGTAGAAGCTGTGGAAGGGCAAAAAATAAATAAGACGGAAAATGCTTTTTGCTATGCAATCTTCAATGTAGCCCTCAGAGACTTCTCCTTAGACGAAAGAAGCAACAATACTTGGGTTGCATATGCACTGCCGATGGCAGGGCCTAGGGTTCAAGCCGCCCGACAGAAATACAACATGGGTGATACACGTATCCGCGGCACCAAAACGAAGGCTTAGATCAACAAACAGTGCTTTACACTATCATTCCTTTAGCCCTATTTCACAGTCTGCTTCAGCTTTGAAGTTGTTGTCTCAGTAGCATCAGGACTGATAAAGGATTTCATCCACTGTTCTGTTGTTCTAACTTTGTCTTCCTGCATTTATTCAAGAAGTCAACTTTTAAAATGTGATCAAGTGTATAAGGATGCACTTCCAGAGCATTTTATTGCCAATTTGTCACTAACATTTACACCGAGGTATTTGGGATTTGAGAATTCTGCAGCCTTATTTGTGGGGTGCATTTCGGCTCTGATTTACTAGCAATCATATAACGATAATGTCCATTTAGGTGCTGAAGTGTTGTATAAGCCTAGGATAGCCAGAATGTTCCTTTGATTGTAGGGAGGTGCAGTTTGAAAGAACTGAATGGTAGACCACCTTAAAGAAGCATTCATGAACTGCTACTGCACAAAATCTTTCCTGTTTAATTGCCGTTTTTGTCGATCCGAGTAGTAAATCCATTACAAATACCCCTAACTACTTCAGTGAACCTGCGTAAATTTTCCAGTAGGTAGGGAGTGGTATTTGTCTGTGAAAGTACGTACTGTGGGTCTGATTGTGCTCTATGATTTCGAGTTCCGTACAAAGCAAACCATTTCCTAGAAGAATTCCATAAAGTGGGGAGGTTATGCTCAGCATCGCTAAGCTTACTGACATTTGTGTCAACAAAAACCAGACTGAATTATTCTTATTTCGCTTTAGTTCAGATTTTGGACTGAAGACTAGTCAAATGTTCATCCCAAATCAACTTTTTTGGCGTGAGTTTCAGTGAATCATTTCCTTATTGTAGATATTCCTCATCTTTTCCTCCGTGAGTCTGCTCTTTTTAATCGTTCTATAGTTGGCCTATTAAGCAACAGATAGGTGCTAAGGATAAAATAACCTCTAGTTTTGATGTATAAAGTACTAAATGGGTTCTGCTTTTGGCACCTCTGACGAGTTAAGAGATCATTATCTACATTTCCGAGTACACCAAATTTGGCAGTACCCAAGTCAGCCTACAAGGCAATGTTGGCGACCAGATGATCTTGAAATGGTCTGACCAGTTTTTTCTTTTCTCAACAATAACGCATTACATGAATCCTTGTTTTTGCTATTGCTGTTTGCTATCCTGTCTCACCTTTCACGCTAAAATTTATTGGCGAAATCCCCCACCCAATCTTCATCAAGTTCATTTAACCTAATTTGGGTGCATTAGATTGCTATTTATAGATAAAAATAAAATGATACTTGAATTAGTGGCATAAAAGTCCTTGGAGTTAGAATTATATGCTGCCGAAATCACTGCTTTCACAAAGGTGGAAGTCGATGGCATATGAAGAAAACTAGACTTTGTGGGTTGTCCAAATAGTTGAAGAAAAAAGCTTTAAGATGATACAAATTTCATCCCATTCGTCTTCAAAGAATCTAAATTCCATTTTTTGACAGAGAAAAAACTGGTGGCATTTAGGAATTTGTTGTGTTTGTAACATTGCTACAAAAGTATGCGCTGGTAAATTTGTGATATTTTGATAATTATCACAAATTTTCGTAAATAATGATGCTAGAGATGTCCTAGAAAAAGTAAATACAATAATAAGATCTTCAAGTAAATGACTGTGTGATGATAATTTTCTGCTCTATTTAGAATGGATATACTGAACACCTCATTTGCTTGTTTGATCCTTTGTTTTGGTTACGTAAGCGCTTATGGCCCCACCTTTGTGCCTCCCCTATGTGGCATAGCCTCTGGGCAATGTCAGTAGCTCTTCGATCCTTCATACATCGGCAACAGGTGCTCTGGACTAGTATTATAGCTTCTCTTGAGGCCAAATGTTAAATTTGCGTTGGAATGTGACATACGTCCTTTTGCTTTAATCAAATCCACCTGTTTCTCAAGAAGAACTTTCTCCCATTATCATGCAAATTAAATTGGAATTTGCCAACACTTCAGACACAGCTTTACGGTATTCCACTGGAAATTAATACTAGGGGATTTTTACTTTGTGTCGCTGTCAAAGCTGGTGACAACTTTCGACTGTAATCACAACTGCGTTATTTGTAGGCGGGTTGTTAACAAAATTAATCAAATGGAAACCTTTGGTGCGTTTATTGCAAAGCTTGTAAGAAAAGTAGACGCTGCCTCTTTGTTCATGAAAGTTTAAAATGGTCCATTTATCCATCCACCCATCACAGAGAAGTGATTAACAAGGTTAATCTGATCAATCCAACTGTACTAATGTCTACCTATTAAATAACGAATGGAGATAAAGAATGGTAATGGTGGTCAGTAAAGCGAATGGAACGGATGAATACCCTCCTGTAGAGCACTGACCCTTTTAACTAGTACAAAGCTATTCAGTCCATGCAGTGAGATTTACCTATTGAACAAGCTTGTGTTTTTATTGAAATTGCCAAGATGTGCCATTGGCTTTGATAACCTAGAATTCTTCGGACATTAGAGAGATTAATTTTTTAATCTGCGTCCCTAGTTTCGAAGGTAGTATGACTTTCGCATCTATGGATTTTTTAAAATACACCAACTACTTGGATGGTCTAACACACAATCCGCGCTGGAGTTCCTAAGTGTAAGCGCAACATCAGTTCTTTATAATCAAATAGATTTTAGGCCTCGGTAAAATACTGCGGGTTGCCATTGATGCTGGCACTGTGGAGCAAGTGCAACAATTTCTTACTCTTAACGGTAATGTGGTGGCTTTTGCCTATAAAAGGATGAATGGTTCCCTCTAGGGAATCAGCTGAATCGCAAAAGGTTCACTAAGCAAGAAAAAAGTAGCCATGTTTCTTTTAAGATGAACTGAGAGGTCTCTCTAGGCTTCCCAAATTCTTTCGAAATTCCCAAACATTGGAAAAAGGAATACAGAATCAGGATATGCTCTTCAAGGGACAATGACAGGAGTTATGAAACGAACACTGACAAAAGCTATGAGATGTAGCAAGATGGATGAAGGGATCTAGTTTAGGTGCTAGACGGGTAAGCGATGGCTAAGGGGTTAGTGCAGGACGGATAAAGATGATTTCTTTACAAGTACTTGTTTTAGTTCTTTTTTTATCTGAGTATGACTATCTGGTAAGTGACAGTTAATCTTCTTTCTTTATTTAGAAATTTTGGAGTTTGTTCAAACCTTAAAGTAGTCAATACGACCACGAACAAGGAGGACAAGAAGCCACTGACCAAGTACAATTTACACTTCTAGATAGACTCAACATTTACTTGTTAAATTTAATAGCAACTTTACCGATTCGTATTCCCTACTTTTACATATCAGCAAAAATTAAAAAGCTAGTCTTCTGTCTAAGCTCACAATGTAGTTTTGTTATTTACTTGTTTAATGCCAATGCCGTTAGGTCCTAAACTGCATCACTAGCCATGCTTTTAGGCCAGTCATGCCATTAATTTACATACATGTTTTACTTAACGTAGACATAACATGCGTAATGGAGTAATGGAGATGTGCCATGACCAATGTGGATCCACTTAGAAAGCTAGTGTACAAAACGTCTTGCAGTTTGGACAAATCTTGTACTTAAGTCATTTTTCAAATAATGAAGGATTTAGTATTTAAGCAATGCCATCTTTCCCATCACTGTTCAGAACAAAGGAATGTCTGTTAGTCACTTCAGCAATGCAGCTTAAAAGCGGCAGATCAAAGGCAATGCGTTCAAGGAGTCAAGTGTGTGGCCAACCTGCATAACTAGAGCTTAACGCTCTACTATGCTCTGTTTGATGTTTTGGGAATATAAGATCGTTCAAGTGATGTTGACATCCTCATTTACGCGTCCACATTCTCCAGAATCTAGATATGCGTTCCATGATTAAGCATTTGTTTTGCGGCAGCTTTTGAAGTGATTCATCCACCGACATTTTGAAAAAGAAGTTCACTTTCTTATCATAGATGGTCTGGCCGCAAAACAGTAGAATTGGCGTCACTGATGTACTGATGGCATTTATTGTCATTTGACATATTGAATGTTAACATAGATGAATATGGGATGGATGCGAGTCCCCTCAATGTATTTGGGCGGGAGGTAAATAGGAGTATAGAAAATCATTTTTTTCTGACTATTCCAAATCCCTCATGCTCATAGATCTAACGCGGAGAAACACTTGACCCTGATCTACTGTCCTGAAGACTATGTGAACACGCTAACCATTTTGTTCATAAATTAGTCAGCTGCGTTTAACAAGCAAAATTTTTTTAGAAAAAAGATAGGATCCGAAAATTGGTAAAGACCTTCTTGTTCACATCAAATCGAACAAGTTACCGTCTCAAGAAGGATGGCTAACAATTTGGATTTTCGAATCTTTACTAAACTTGAAAAAAATAGTAAAAAGACAACAATTCATTGACTGACGTAACCCCTATTCATGATGTCAGTAATCCAAATACCTTTCAACTAGTCGAGAAGCTTTACACGAAGATGCATTTTCCTCCCCATTTTTTGCAAATGTAGAGTAGTCGTGGTGGCGTGTGCAAGGATTAAAAGATTTGAAGGTGACTTAACTACCTCTCCGACGAATGCAGAGCGTTTCAGACGTTCAGCAGGCTAGAGACACAAGCACTAGTTGTAAAGATGAAATTGCTACAGGGATGCCAAATATGCAAGCAAAATCAACCCGAAGGCTCCGCCATTATTCCTCTGCTCATTAACACGGACATAAGTCCCTGCCAGTAGCTCCTTAGACCACATGTACTACAGCAATACATTTTCTATCCTAGGAATATGACTATTCGGCTTCTGGAGAGGCACAAAAGCTACCGTAGTACTTTGCTAGAGTAACTGTTTCTTTTGTTGATTCCTTTACGCAAAACGCAGCTAAGAAAGATGATAGTTTTATGCTAAAAAAGGCAGTATCAAACACTACTAAGTACATTTGCCAATCGCAAAGAATTCGTATCACCCAAATTTAAGGGATTTGGTTCTCAAAATCGAAGTTGTGCATGCATAACTCTCACCTCCTTGGCCTCAACGAGTGAACACAACAGTGTGGATAATACATTCCCTCCGTAGAGCCTTTGTCCATAGTGGTAATAAAGATTTTTAAGCTGGCCAAACTGCATGGATGAGGGATGCAGAGCTCCCCCAACCAGGGTAATGTGTCATGACTACAAAGGAATGCCGCTAACTGAACAAGGATTTAGCATGTCTTGAGAGTGAGAAATGTACACTTATTTAATTCATAAAGTAGCTAGTCTAATTTGCATAACAAATGATGGCAGCCGTGGGGCACAGTGACTCTGTTCACTTCAAAAACTATTTCATTAGAAATGTCGCAAATCATTTAAGACGAAACACTTTATTGGGAACGGTTTTTAGAAGTATGAAGCATTAAGCACGGCCTGTACAATACACCTCAATGAAGCAAATATTTGCCACTGTCTGAGAACAAACAAGACATTGAGAGGTAGTTACAGAAAATGCTGGAGAATAAATAACCTCCATGATTCTCACATCCCTATTTCACTCCCAAGAACTCCCGACAGGCACAGGACTTGTTTGTTCATCCCAGCCTAGCTGGAAGGATAAGCTAAATTGGTGTATCCAACTTTTGTTCCAGTACAGCGTCTCTATTAGTCGAATTGGTTTAGCAAAAGTTCTGTTAGGGCGAGCTTTAGCACATTACTTTCATTCCAACGAAATCTCTCTTATGAAACATGGGCAAATTTTCCAGAATTTTCAAATGATATCAGTGTAAAGGGTGAAGATGTGTGAAGGAGAAGTGATAGATGCTCAGGATGAAGCATTATATTATACTACTTCTGTCTCAGCAATCAAAAATCCATTTGAGTGGATTAGCTTAAAAGGAAGATAAGTTCTTTTACATCCGTAAATGTCAATAGTGTGCAGCTGTCTCTCGTAAAACCAGCGACTGAAATGCTTGTATATGGTCATGGTGTCGTGATGGAGGCAGAGCACTCCAACCCTCTAATTAACCGCACTAGTGATCACAAAGGCTGTCCCCGAAAATGGGCAGATATTTTGTATGCTGCCAGTTGGATATTTTCTCACTTGATGTGTCTTGTTGTCGTTTAAAGCAAACTGTCAGCGGTAACCTAGCATTGATAACCCTCATTTCCGACTGCATTGTAGCTGTATCATAGCTGCACTCAACAAAGTGTATATGAGGTAAATAGCTAACTTTTCTTCCCACTACGGCGCCAATCACCAAGGTCCCTATTCACGTCTTAATATTTAAATGGCTTTGGAAGATTTGCACATCCACATCAGAGCGAAGTATTGTGATCACGGACACTGCCACCGATGACGACCAAAGTAAAGAGATAAAACCTGTCAGCAGACAGTGTACGCTCGGATCACCGAATGCGCTCACATCCCTCTTCAGGTGTGCACAAGTGGTGATTTGTGAATGCCTTGGCTGTGAAGTGAATATTAGGTCATGTAGAGTGTCTAAGCGTAGTTTCCACAGGTCAGGACATATTCAGGGATTAGCAGGAAAAAGGGGAAATTCAACTTCCGAGAAGGTCGTTTCCAGACGCCAGATTGGAAGCATTCCTATAGAGCATTAAGGCTCATGACAGGAGTGGTAATCAGTTTTACGAAACATAAATACACCCTGACAAGTTTGACTGCTTAAATATACACCATAATGAGCACCGCCAATCCAAGTTTCGTTGCCTTTCCTTGGATTGGCCACAACAAGTTCTCGTTTGAACTGTAGTTGACCACTCTAATGCTATCCATGAAGGGTAGTACATGCTGTAGACCCCTTTTTGGACCCTAGATATGGCATGTTTTGCAAGACAAACTTTTATTGGAAGAGTCCGCTTTCGCAGACAAAGAATTTCACTGCAGCCCATTTAAGTCAAACAAGTCTGGACTTGGTGTTAGCCCCCTGTTATTAGTCTCTATCTATTTAATTAATCACAGGAGATATCTTCTCTCTGAATTATAAACAAGACACTGAATCTTACTGATGAGTATATTCTGTCTACCCGTTAGTAGGAGTCCTGAGTCCCCATTCTTTACCTCCACCATAAGCCATATCACACAATATTCCTACATGCCATCTTGGTTCGCGGTATCAGGACCAAGTACAGGTAAAAGTAGAATTAAACCTTTCTCGCAGAGGATATAATTTGCGATGCAGCGATGAAGTTGCTTAGTTATGAGGAGTCAAACCTGCACTTTTACAGCTGGAGAGTAAAGTCCAGGCAGTGTGATCCAAAATATACAGAGACAGCTAATTCCTATTAAATGCCATGCAGAATTGTCAAGCTGCCCCTGACATCTAAATGTTGACGAATTGTACGCTAGTGCGTTATTTTTTTAGATACTTTTAACAATAAGCATTTAGAGAGTACAAATATACCACTGCAGTGGCGGTGCGTAGAAGTGTAATAAATATCAAAAATGGATGTCTGTTTTTTCTTTTTCATCAACAATATTAATGACGCATGAATTTAATCGTTCACTTTGAAATATAATTGCTTTCGCTGCACGTGATACCTCCTAAAATTACCTCGAATTATATCAGGTGTAATAGATGGCAAAGCGAAATTGTTTTATTTGCAAAAATTTACTTCTTTTCGTAAACAATCTGGGGCCATTAGGCTTATAGTTCCGATGTGAAGGAACATCAAACCAAGACTTACTCTCCTTGAGGACTGTGTGAATAGCTTAGCCTTTTGTTCACAAATTAGTTTAATTTGTTAGACTGAATCACTTCCTGTTTTCCAAAAAGAGGATAGGTGTGGAACAAAATAATGGCCATTCTGCATGTTTTTCTACATTAAGTTGCAATATTCACTAGGAAAGAAAACATTCGTAAGAGGAAATGAATACGATTTGGGAGGGTATAATTTGTCTTAGCAGTAAGTGTCTATAAAATTAATTGACTATCATCTTTCCGTTTCGTGGTGTTTCGGTGATCTATAGCATCTCAGCTAGCACAGAAGCTCAAGACGGATATGGATTTTTCTCTCCCTCTCCGTCATCTGTAGAGTCGTCGTCGCTATTTATGCATGAATCGAAACGATTGAAAGTGCCTGAACTACCTCTCTGAAAATAACAGATTCAATTACCCGTTCGGCAAGCCACAGACATGGGAACCAGGTGTAAAGTTAAAACGCGTAACAAATTTATGAAATCAGGGATATGAAATTCGGTAGATTTTCTGCAGGAAGTCTGAATATGTGCGATAGATCAAATTTAAAATCCGTTATCCAGGTAACTAGTTAATGTAACTTCATTTCGTGGGCACTCCAGGCTTCAACATCGTATTTTCTCTAGCCGGCATGAACTGCGGACCCTGTTCGTAGACTCGCAGTCAATCTATACCTCGACAAATCGTTTTCTGCCCCATTACTACGACTTTTCGACTTTAGGAAAATAGAGGTGCTATAAGTAGTAATCTGCTTGCGTAAATGGTCGGATTGTTAATCCTATTATGCACAACATACAGCTAAGCAAAATGTTGGTTTTATGCTGGAATAGGCCAAAACAAACATCATAAAGTTGTGTTTGTAGAATTAGCAGCTTGCCTCCCTCAACGTGTGAAATCAACAGTGTGGACGATGTATTCCGTCCGCAGAGCCCTTGTCCATGGGCGAAATAAAGTCTTTCAAATTGGCCAAGCTAAGTGGGTGACGAATGCAAAGCCCTCGGACTAAAATAATATTGAACGCCGCCCAAAGAACATGGATGAAACAGGACTTGGCAGTAAGAAATGCAGCCGTTTTGCTGCGGTACGTGATTAGTCTAATTTGCCTTACAAATTGTGGCAACAATGTAAAAGTGCGATTTCGTTCGCCACGCAAGCAAACACATTTAAAAACGTCTCAAAATATCCGTCAATGCTGCCTTCCTTTGCCACTCTTAGATTGTAAGCATAATATTTTGATTTATTTTGATAAATTACTGAAGGAAGAATCTTTACATGAATTGCACATGCGTCAATCACCAGCATAACCACCTAAAGTGCTCAACTGTAGGTTACATTTTCCTTCAAAGTTATAAACGGCCCCTTTTTGGGTACCAATTTGGCATGTGGGAGGAATGTCAGCACTCTAAGTGGAGAAACTTCCTTTAGCAACTTGTCCGGTAAAATAAGCGAAGTTTATTCCCTACAAAAATATGCTCAGAACGGATAACAATAATTTGGAGCGCTTAAGACGCACTTGGTTGGATGAGGCACTAATAAGAAGGAAAAATAACCCACCTCCATTAAATGGATGAATTTTTGTTGGTGCATAGTAGAGGCTCTAAGCATACCACCCAATGCGAGGTTCGAAGGCGTGATGCGTAACTAAGTGAGTCTGGCATCGAACAAGCCGAACTGTCCATTAGCAAGAGTCCTTGCAGAGCAACAGCTTTAAGGACAAAAGTGTGCATTTCTTGTGCACGGATTTTGCATTTGGCCTACCGTATAACATCTTTAATTACAGCGATCAAAACCAAAGGAGTAAAGTGAATAGGTTCTTGGGTAGATGAGTGGATGAATGAGACACAGAGTGAGTGATCAAATGCGCACGCTAATTGTTTACCTTGCTAACGCAAGCTTAACGGAGTAGATGCCAGACCAAATTGATATTTGGCCTTCAACTGCCAAACAATCATGTCTACAGTTCTCAACTACTCATCGCATCCTACATAGAACCATGACGGGAAATACATGGAGATGCAGGGTGTTCCAAGTTTTTATAATTTACAGGATGATCAAATGCATAGATCCAGTTGGACCTTCCAACAAATGTCATTTTATGGCTGGTAAAAGCGTTCCTCGATAGAAGATATTTGTGGTGGTCACTACTTTGTCAAACATATCAAAATAAAATCACTTACAATTATGAAATTGGAAACACTGTATGGGTAAAAGGATCAACAATTTGTAATAATTTTTAACAACTGCTCTTTGCGATCCATCTTTCTGTTCTGTAAGTCTAACTTGGTGCATGATGGTGGAATCCAAGATTATATGGAATGCAGTAGGTCACCCTGAGGCAGCTGCACATTTTCCTCACATCTCTGAAGAGATATGCACTTGCGTGATAAAAGTGTGTATTTGAGTGCTTTGCCTGTTAACAAAGCCTCCTCACTCCCATCGTATTCAAGTACGGAACGATTTACTAATGACCTGGTGAAGATCACATTGCAAGTTCGGCCGGTTGAAACACTTCTCAAA
>NW_020170578.1:72307-75428 GCF_000524195.1 Echinococcus granulosus | reverse complement strand
CTAGCTTTAATTGTAGCATGAAATTTGTAAGTCGTAGTCTTAAACTTTTTCAATGTGGGAGATTTGGAGCTTTACTAGATATTGTGTGTTGTTAACTGAAAATGGGAACTTCGTAGAGCACAACTTCGGTCCCATGGACACCTACTCTTTTTGACGTTAGGGTTCTCTTTTTCCTTCCAAAGAAATCTATAAATCCTCAGACATTTATTAATTAACCTAATTTGGAAGTAACTGAGACTATTACCAAATTTAATATAAACCTTTTAAATGGTGATGGCAACCCTCGCAACGGAGCCACACATGTAGTAGTTACTCTCCTAATGCACTGCTCTCGTTCCTGTATCTTCTGAGGTTACTAATTGCACCGACTGCATTTTCGAAAACCAAAACATACGAGTCACGGTCCATGTGTCATGGCATTCTGCTGGCCCACTCTCTGTAAAGTAACTACTTTGGCATTTTTAATAGTCTTTCACGGTCATTAAACTCCCTCGTTTATGAGGACCAAAGTGAGAATCATCACCAAAACCAAAACGTTATATTCCTTGAGTAATTATAACCTCTAAAGGGACGAAAGATTTATTCTTCGAAGGATGCGAAAGACTTGCAACGGTACTTATAGTGTATTCATATACGTATGTAGTAATTGCTAAAAGATGGATCTGTTGAACTACTTTGAGAGACTAAGAAACACCTCACCCCTTTTATTTGTTTATGAACTTGCCAACTGCATTTTCAGCGTTTAGATAAATTGTGTTTGTAAGTGGTTTTTTAATTTAAGTAGTCTCTCATTCTCTGCAGTCGTATTCGCCTTCTTTTTATTTACTGTGAGCTCTTCGAGCTACTTCCCATAACAGTCTCTCAGCCTTTACGCTCATTTCCAATGGCTTTGTGTAGACCCTCAGAGGCAAAGAGGACTTACGAGTAATGCTGGTCGTGGTGAAAGGAATCAGTTTATTTAAGTGGTTATCTAGCTTGAATTGTATGTGCACCAAATCTATACATCATGGAAACAAGATATCTAGTGTGGATGAATGTTTTTTGGTGAATCAAGTCAGGAGGTTCATCAAAGCCTTCCCGATTAAGCAGGGGTACTTCAGTCCTTCGAAAAAAATAATTTTCTCCCGCATGGTCTTTCAGATAATATTTAAGAATTAGTGCCAACTATGCGTATTGATGGTCTGCTTTTCCATGTTTAAAGCAAAATATCACAACTTAAAGTTTTCACATAAAATATCTATGAAATATGAGTTTCTTGCATTACACGACGTGTTTCTTTCTTCAAGTGCACTGCACTAACTGGTACACCTTTCCTTGATTTGTGCCTCGCAATGTTTGCAAGAAATAAGCATAACCTTGTAAAGTCTGGTTAAGCTCTCGCTTTCGATTACTCTGGCTGACGTCAAGGGCAACCTGTTTTGCCCTATTCACAGCATGGGGTTTAATTATTTATTAATACATAGGCTATGCCTGACACACGCATATTTTTAAACAATGAATGCTACACATAAATTGTGGCCTGGAACCTATGTTTATAGAATAAATGGTAGTGACAGAATAAGTGAATCAAATAATCGTAAAATTATTTCTTCTAGACCTTTCATTGGAAGGTTTTATAGCTTATGGGTAGACAAAAAATAATAAGCGGTATGCAGAATGAGGGCCTTGTGAGAATAAGACGTGGGGATAGTGAAATTTATAAAATCATAACTAGAGTAAAGACAAAAGGGCGATAATGTAACCTACATTTCCTGCAAGAGATCCCTATTTAGATGATCGTGATCGACGGCTAATAATGTAGGAGTATTTAACTGGTAAATCTGCCCTTCAGGTTAGATTTTGTCAAACAGGTTAAAAGCCCAGTCTGGGTAACTCCCACCCCTGTATCACCTAGAAAATTAGTAATTTCAGTTCCTTGTTTGTAAGTTATCGAAATCACTCATCCCTTATTTGCTTTTAATTTGCACTAATAGACTTGACAAATGCATAGGTCAATATTTTAAGGCATATAATTCACAAATATTTCTACAAAGAACAGTTTTCTTCCCAAACGCATCTAAACACTAACAAAAACACACCACTAATGCTTGAGATTGCACATTTACCTATTTAACTAAAGCAATTAAGAACCCCTTGGTCCACTTTGTTACCATTGTAGGAGTTGTGGTGAAGCTCTGTGCCCCCATTACTCTGACGCTAGTCCCAATTCCATGGAAACAAACTTTATTTTAAACAAATATACGATTTCGGAAAATCTGGGCACTTAATGACCTTAGCAAAGCATTTAACAAACAAAAACCGGCAATTTGTCTATTTCTATAGAATAATTTCCTCTTTGCATGTCTGGTCTTTTTAATCATTCTGTAGGCAGCTTATTAAGACACAAATAGAGGGGAAAGACGGAATGATCCCTGATTTTGATGTGCGAAATATTTAAAAAGGAAACATTTCCGGCAACTGTCGCATCTTCCCTGGTGAGTAAAGAGCGCCATAATCCACATCTCTGCCTACTGTATGCTGCGCAGCACCTGAGTGAGTCTAGGAACGTTTCGAAAGCGTTTAGATAATTTTGAAATGGTCTAATTTATTTTATTTTAAAATTACCACACCAGTGCGCAATTTTTTGTTTTCAATACTTGTTTGACATTATTTCTTATCTTTCAAGCGTAAATTTTGCCAACACGATACCTCTCGCCTAATTCACATCAAGTTATTCAACACCAAAGATACTAAAACACCAAAATGAGGTTCTTTTTGCATTTAATTTCATTTTGCAGCCCAGTTTTTCCCGAGACTCAAATTGGGTACTTTTGATTGCTATTTATGGATGAAAATAAAGTAATATTTTGATTAGGCGTATGAATGGTCCAAGAGGTGGAATTACACTCGGCCTCATCCACGGCGTTCACAAAGGTGAAAGTCTATGGTAGGCGAAGAATGCAAGGCGTTGTGAATTGTCCAAATAATCGAAAGAAAATGCGTTTAAACAATAATGATGATAATATACGATTTTAGAAAATCGTTTCGAGGGCATTTTGCTCAATAGAGTCAGCTGAGGAGTCAGCTTTTAAAAAGCATTTAGATAATAAAATCAGAGGAAAAAATTTTTCACTTTTATTTT
>NW_020170578.1:55324-72207 GCF_000524195.1 Echinococcus granulosus | reverse complement strand
TATTCGCTTATTGCCAAAAAAAGATGATCTCCACTTTAGAAAATATTAGTTAGGGAATGAGCAAGAGGAGGAGGCAGTGTATCCCTCTCTTCCTCCCTCGTCTTGACCGAAACTGCAACTTAGGACGATGACTTACCTCCCATTGATTGAATTAAATCTAGTTATTTCTCAGGAGGAACCTTTTTTTCTCTAAACTCTTCCAGTTATATCAAAATTTGTCGCCACTTAGTTTACCACGTCCACTTGAACTACACGCATCCCTTTATTTAATTTCTTAGGTTTAAGGTTTACTCAAATTATTTGTGGGACGATGTGGTACAAACAATTTCCCTAAACCTCTATCGCTTTGGTCAAGTTTTCATTGAAACTCGCAATCGTCAGGGGCATTTCGGCTGCTCCAAAAACCTAGGATCTAAGTTCACTCATTTATTTATCGTGTTTTTTTCTTTTCCAACCTTTTAAATTTTTGAACTTCTTTACACTTATAGCGATGTAGCATTCACTCAAGTGAATCATGATGCCTTATCCAAGTCAGAAGTTATGATGCATTCAGTGAGGAGATAGGCAAAGCTGCTACATATTTGAATTTTAGTTTACCTTGTAAATAAGCAATGTAGAAATCTTTTATATCGGCACTTAAAGATTGTTTCGTCTACGTATAATGGGAATAATGGAAGATAGACCTGTTCAACATTTGTCGCTGATATGCCTCCCATATGCTAAATCAGTGCCAAAATACAGCTGTTTGTAATTTTGAAGGAAAAAGTAAACCAATTTTGTACCGCTTGGGTGTGTCTGAAAGTGAGACAGGGATTTGACATTCATGGTAAATGTGTATCTTCTGTGTTTTCGCAATTACTTTAAAATGTCACATTGCAATGTAAGAGAAAAAAATTGAATGCCGCTTTAACGCGTATTTTACTATCCTCACTTAAAGCATCGTACTGCAAGAATAATCCTAGCAAACTTTTGCGACTTGAATGTGGACAAAGCTATTTTATTATTTACATGGTTGTTGAAGCTAGGAACTAGGGTTATATATCTTTCTGTATAAAACAGTTCCACCTGCAGTCCATTTGCCCTTACATACTCGGAAGTACTTTTAGAAGGTATCACGTGCAGCAAAAAGAATTTATTACAGCCTAGTGACAAATTAAATTCATGTGTTATTGTCACTGTAGATGAAGTTAAAAACACCCTATTTTGAGAGCTTAAAGTTCTCTTGAATTCACAACTATGAGTAATAAAAGCTAATTCAAGCATTTCTGACATTTACTGCTCCGCCTCGAAAAAAGACGATCAAGCACTGGAGTGATTAGAATTGACTTGACTGATCACTTTTTGCTTAAAAATGGGAAGCTCACATTCCATTGTGCAAAAGGAGAGTTTTCTGGAGGTGATATTTCATACAACAATCTGTGCAAAGTGTGCTCCATTACCATTGGCAGATCCAAGCCTCATGGGTAGGTCCAGACCCTGTCACTTAAAATGGTAGTAGATGGCGGTATTACATGGCTAGAGCAGGATGTGATTAGTAATGGAGGTAATTGGTAGGTCTTAGTGTTGAATTTTAGCGTCCAACCCAGTGATTATTTGATTTGGAAGTGGAACGTCTGATTTTGGGTGGATGCGTCCATTCGCGTTGTCGGGCAGGGGACGAATTGTGCACGCCAAATTTCATGATAACTTTTGTTACTAATCCTCACAGATGGGAAGTGGAGGTATGAAGCTGTGCATTTGGGTGAAATTTAACCTTATACGTAGAAAGGTTAGGGGTGTTGAATTGTATGTACACTATTGTACCCTATAGTTCAAAGAGCTATCAAAGCAGTGACTAGATGTGGGTTCACCGCCGATGATGGTATGAAGCTGGTTACACAAAAAAAGAGCGCCATCTCCAAAAAAACCCCTTTTTTCTTATCCCTTCTTAGGTAATACATAAAAATAGTAACATTTTCCTAATAAAAAGTCTTTCTTATGATTTGCAGCAGAAGTTCGTTTCGACTTAAGCCCTGTCTATAAAATGGCTTTCTTCCATGGCACGAGGCGTCTTTAAAGTATGCTCTACCTATACGTAAGATTTTCTTCAACTTATATTTCTGAATATTTGCTGATGAAAAGCCAAACTGAATAAGTTCTCTGGCAACGTCAGATTAAGCTTTTGCTTTTGACTACTCTTTACACTCGAGTGTTGCATTATTTTATCATTGGGCAGGCTGCGCCTGTTGTAAACTCGGAATGTTCTGCTTAAATTATGGTCTGAAATTAGCTTTTAAAGGAAAAAAATGAAGATAAAGTAAGTGTATCTCCATTTTATGCGCTTGTATACCCCTCACCCACTTTGATTAAAGAATTATAGTCCCTGGGGAGAGAAAAAGTAGCAATCAAAATGCACAATACGGGAGCTTAGTGAAAATGGGATATGAGATTAGTTGAATTTTCTATAGAACTGTACAACAGAAATGTTACAGGAATGATCCCTTATAATTCTATCAGTCACTCGTGCATTTGATTGGGCGTAATGAATGTCCAATTAATGAAACAGCTTCTAACCAATAAATTCGCCACTCAGATGAGACACCATCGAAAAGCTAGTCAAGGTATCTCCCATCTTTGTATCACTTAAACTATTGGTGATTTCAAATGCCACTTTGTAAATAAGAGTACTTACTCATCTCTTTTTTACCTTTATTATACACCAATAAATCCATGAGTAACGGTAAAGTAGTATTTGGATTGGTGAACTCAGACATCAATGGTAAACACCTAGTAGTCCACCGGGTTTTAAGCAGTTTATTTAATACAGCTCCTAATTTTACTGACCTATGATGTACACTAACGTTGGACCCCAAAAGTGGTCCTGGGTCTCCCTGACCTTTCGTAGAGTCCAAAATCTTCAATACATGGCAGCGCGAGTTAACAAATGAAGGCCGCTGATATCTTCATTGGTGCTTCCAGGATGACGTATTTTTCGAAAATGGAAAATAACTTGAGTGGCCAAGACTGTGGGATTCTATTGCCGGCTTGACTGCATAAAGATAAGAAAAATTTTGCTGCTAAAGGGTAGTATTTTTGTTCAATTGACTGTCGGACCCTTTTTTGTTATTTGCACCTGTAACGGTTGTGTCAATGGGTAGATCAGAGCCACCCACGGGGTGTGATGAAGCGCAAACTATCCACGAACGGGCGGAAGTACTTATATTTCATTGCTTTTCATTTTTAAAAGATTAATGTACGATACGTTAAAAATATCACTGCCGATGATGTCCTCAAAGTGTAAACTGTCCTGATAAACAAATACGATTTCTAGCGGTTACCTTATCCCCAATCTCCTTATTATAACATGCTGATTAATTCTTTTCTAATTTGTTTTGTCGAATGGGACTTGTTGAAAATACGGCTAGTGAAAGGTCGCTTGGTGATACCTGTGAAGAACCTACTACTTCTGTTCAGAGTTGATGATAACGTGTAATAGTCGGCTAAAACTATGCTAAAATCACGTTTCTACAATATTTTGGGGAATGACTATCGTGGGTGTTATGAACTGGTGTTCGCCTATATAAACACGATCACTATTGGGACTCATTGGGAGTAAGCACGAATAGGACATCAGGAAAACGAGGCCTTCAATGGTGCCAGCGCAAGTTCTCAAGGAGTATGACGAACAGGTGCGTATCTGCTAGTCGAATGGCTGGAGTTCCAGGATGCTCACCGTTCATGCATATAACACTTTGAGTAGCCTTGACCTCAACGTTATTAAAAGTCCACTGAAGCGTATTCACTGGAAATCCACGTCATGAAAAGTTTCAAACTGTTCCGAAATACACTTTTGAGCAGCAATTGGCTGTAGGTTGAAATAAAAATGTCCTTCTGGGGTTGCAGATATCCCCCACAGAGAGTCAGAAAACAACAGGTTTGCACCCACACCTGGAAAGACAGTCTTCGAGGTAGTCATCAAGTAAATGCTCTCACATCAATTACATGTGAAGAAGAAGAGGCAAGGAGAATGGCTTTTTCCCTCCCAGAATGGGTATTCAAGCAAGTATTTGCTAGCATGCCATACCCAATGACAGACAAGCAGAGGTGACTGGAAACTGTCTATCCCATCCAATTGAAAAGGGTGAAGGAAACAATTGTGATTGTGGGATGGGACAATGTAGTCCCGAATAGTGCGGCGTAGTGTTGTGAGAATCGTAAAGACGGAGAGGCAGTGGCGATTACAGTTGAAGAATGCAAAGTTCACAAAGCGCCAAAGAAATGAGTCCATAAAATGGCACTGTCGGCTGCGCGCTGACATCTGCAGCCTGGTCTTCTGAATGGGAGCAGTTGACGATAGCCCCCATCATCCGAGTGAACATCAGTGCTCCTTATTGCCTTTACCAGCCTCCCCCCCTACAATGAGCCTGGTTGTCATACTATGCCTCAACAAAACAGCCCTCGCCCATCCATCGAAAAGTTTTCACTAATTACCATCCCAAACACCACTTCCACTGCCACATTTTATGAAGCCGGGTCAGGAGCAACATCCACGAACAACTTCTCATACTGTCGCAAAGACAAAAGTACACTGTGCAAGTCAACAACAGCACATTGAAACGAGGCTATCGTAACACATAAAAGACGGAGGAATACACTACGAGACGAAGACTATCAAAATAGGCAGTTATACTACGGGGCGTGATCTCGTTTACCCCTTCCACAGAAAACACCTAGTCCATGTGGATGAGCACACACACTCGAGTGTCACAGCGGAATGAGCAGCAGCAGCAGCAAATGCAGACAGCGTTCAACCCCCTACTCCTGGGTGGGGAAAAGGAAAAGACGCACTTGATACACTCCAGGCCAACGTAACTCACATACGGACCTGCAGATGCACCGCAAGCGCGACGACACCTGAAACGGCACCCACGATCGCAACCCCATGTCAACTTCAACGCCAGTAGCCTGTAAGATGGTTAAACTGCGGTTCACTAACGACCCCTATGTCACACTTCCCACCAAATACGCAATTTCCGAAATGACTGCCTGTCGGGAGTCTACAAGAGCGGCCACTCATCACCGCTAACCCCTTACCTCAGCCCTGTGATCCACGTCTGGCCATCAACTTACAGCCAGTTAAGAAAAAACACCGACCACTTTACCCAGCAATCTCATGACGGCTCAACGGAACTACACCGCTTGTTTCTTGAATACCACAATCTCAGCCACGTGAAGTTACCCAAGTATCCGCCCCACAGTTTCACACCACCCCCGAAGCAGACCAACTTCAACATCCGTCGTAACAGACCCCGCAGCAACTCGAAACGACGAGGGTGTGGGGTCCCAATGACCTCTCTTAACCAACCACTCCACGAGGCAACAGCATTGAGCGCAACTGGACTGAAAAGTAGGACCGTAGTGTACAATGCTGATGACCCAGAGATACAAGTGAATAGACAGCATTAGTACACCATCCAGTGACAATCTGAAAGCCACCACATCTCCAAAACACCACTACTGCAGCACAAATGCTACTACAAGGCCCTAATCTTCCCAAAAACTGTTGACCAAACCGTCGTGAATCACAAGTTCCGACATTTCACAAACCTATCCAGGAATTCGAACAGCTAATAACACTTCCACTTTGAGTCCGAAACAACTCCAGTGTCATCTCCTCATGGCATTCAATCACCCTACCTCTGAAGATGAGCCAGGCGCATTTGATACACACCAAGTGCCAACCATTCGATAACAGATCCCATCCTGCTGAACAACCCTAGAACAGGTGCCAGCCATCAGATAACAGTTAACGTAAGCATACGTCACGATCAAAACAAACGATCTTCACCATGGCCAACTGTCGATAAATGTCCATAATTCTGCAGAAACACTGCAGATACGAAGCGAGTGGAGATTCTTGGGGAACTCGTCGCACTCCATCGCAGGAAAACGCGCTGCCCAGGTATGTTAGAAACACTCTGTCCCCACCTCACAAAGTTGGCAGCCCAAATAGGGTAGGCAGCGCAGTCCACTGTTCCTCACTTGAATACTCCTAGGCTCCTTCACCCTGCGCAAGTTAGCCGTTAGCAATCCACCAAAGCGACTGCCCAACTGCACCACTAAAGCGGTTAATTAAGCGTGCCCAGTTCCTCACAACCATATCTACCTACGCATATTGTTAAAAATAACATTACTCTGATTACTCGTTATGAGCGGACTCCAGATTCAGCAAATTCCAAAAGTCCCTCGACAAGTCCAAGTATCGATGACTGCCTACCAGAGAGTGGATCCTTAAAACGCTCCACCAATCTCTTATTAACGTCGACTTCAGGCAGAGGTGAGAGACGCAAACACTCCATAGCCTTGGGAAATGGTGAAATTCGGGCCTTTCCCACGCTCAACACGACTAAACTCATTAATCATAAAATACGATTGTCAAATCTCTGGAGAGCTACATTTTGCTTGGGCCCTGAAGGTGAAACAGAAACAGTCTCTTAATGGAATAATCCCACCAGTTCTCAAATACAAGCTTGCAAACACTGGATGTCTACAAGCCTTATATAAATGCGACGGCATACCTTAAAGAATTGTGCACTTAGGCATGAAAAGAATCCTAAGTCAACTCCATGTCGATTCTTCATAGCACGAAGAAGGTGACAGCTGGTTTGTTCAATCCGTCCTACCTCAACACTGCGACACGAAAGACGACCTTTCGAGCAGAAGAAGCCAAACTAATAACAAATCAGCCCACGCGTATAAACCTGTCATAAACTGTGACAGTGCTTTATGTAGGTTACACCTAGTAACACCGGAGTCAGAGTCAACTCAAAACTAGGCTTCCAAAATGTTATCTGAAGCAGACACAAACAGCATTTAAAAGATGAAGCCTTTAAACCGGGATTTCAAACAACCTACTACAAATAGAAGAATCGCTAGCAAATTTTCCAAAACAAAAAATTTAACTTTCAAAAATACAACTGTATTTTTAAAAGACATTTTGCGTTTCGCAAGAAAGTATGTCAAATATATCTGCATAAATAGCCCTAGCACCACTCCGCCCACATTTTGATTCCCACTCGTTTAGACAAAATAAATTCAGCCTTTGTTTTAGTGTTTTATCTGTTTTTCTTACTTCCACGCTCACAGATTTTAAATGCTCTTTTACTTTTCTCATGTAGTAGAGTCTTGTTTAAACCTGTGTTCCCGCTACTTCCTTGCAGTTTCGTGGGTCTTGGAAAAATTTGGTGAGTACTATTTTGCCTCTTTGAATTTAATGCTCCCCCATTTTAACATATGGCTAATAATGGCAATCTGACCATTGTAGTAACGCAGACTTTTGTTCTGGTGTTGTGCTTGTGTTTGGAGTTCGCTAAATTTTGGCAATTTCTGTTAATGGGTTTTCCTTGAGCTGATTCAAATCATATTTTGTGCATAGACCTGTATTCCAAATAGCTATGCCAACTTTTTGGGCTGCATGGTATTAGTTGGAACTCTAGTTGGCAATTGAAGTGAAGAATTTTCTTTTTGCTCCTGCGACTGTTTCTTTCATACTTTTTGGCCAACGTAAAATCGGTTTAAGTGTGACTTGACATCGTTGGTTGGTGTTTTACTCCGACATGCACTTGTTAGTCACCTAGTGATTTGGAGTCACCATTGAGTCCGCTTTGAATACGTAACTGCATATACACATAAATGCTGCATTTATGCCTAGTGATTTTCCATCAGTATGTAAGGATATGACATGTTGGAGACCACTGCTGTGCTGATTTTACTAGATCGCGTTCTCTGATGTTGGATGCAGTTGATTATGCTAGTGGGTCGCATGTCGTGCTAAGTCATTTGTGGTTGAAATGCCGGAGGAGCCTTCTGTTGATGGTGAGGCACATGGTTAGAATGATTGGAAGTTACCGGTTGTTAAGTTATTACTTCTGGTCATTACGTGGTATTTGTCAGTATCTCACGATGACTACTTTGGTTTAGGGTCCACTTTTGATTCCTCAAATAATGCTTCCTGAGCCAGTTTTCAACTGAGGGCAAACCCTCTAACCTCGTGCATGTGATGGGTTGGAGGTATCGTAATAACTGTATTAATGGTGCTGTCTCTTTTTAAAAATAACTGGTTGTTTAGCTGCTCAAAAGCAATGGTAGGACCTGTTAATTTGCATCAACTTGATATCCGTTTTGTAACAAATCATCGCAATTTTGAACACTGCAGACGGCAATGAATAAAGCCACCAGTATTGGTTATAGTTGGGCTGGAGTGCATTTCACAAGAATGTATTTGTGTGTGCACGGGAATCGCTCGGCCGACCGCACATCTAAACTGGTGTATTTTTGCTTTCCAGTTTCTGGTTTTGCAGCTATTTCTTTTCATTAATCTCATCGGTTAAAATTGTTACAAGCCTGTATAGCCGTTGGAGACAATAATCGGAGTGTTGGACACACTTTATGCGATTCACATCATCAACGCCTATCTGAAAGTTGGAACTGATCATGATGCTATCTGTTATATCATAATCATGTCGAGTAATACCGTACCATATCCTGTATGTTGTTGGTAGTTAAAGTGGCGTAATGATTGTTAATGACAATTCTATCAGCTTCCCTTTGAAACCTGATCGGTAGTTAGGATGGTACCGGGTGGTGGCGTTTCAGTGGTCGACAACAGAAGCGGTTAGTAATCTATTATTTTTATTTAAATCTAGGTAGGAGATGGAGCAAACGTTATAATACTTTGGTCCATACACTTGGATGGTGAAGACATTATGAGGTCACCTCAATGCCCGGTTAATGTCGGGCGCACCAGAACTTTCGTAGTGAGCCTCATCGAAGATGGTCACTGTGGCGGACGTCGGTAGAGCTTATCGTGAGGCAGTGCGAATTGAAGTCATCTTCGCGACAGACGGAATCATTCTACCTGCTTTTGGATGTTTTCGACAAAGCTCCACCGGAGGAAAATTATTTGCTAGGATTAGGGCCCCTTCATTGCCATCACCGTCGGCCTAGGTGGAGAACGGTTTCCCTAGCCTCGCAGTTCTAGTCTTAACTGATGAGGCAGCTCCTACCTCCACTGGAGCTCAGGGCGTCGGCATAACAACAAGTAAGCGAATTCTAATCCCATTTTCATCACCATTTTCTACGTGAATTTGAACACTTTGGGTTGCATGATTGAAATGATATCATCCTTCCATGCCGTCATACTTAGCCTAAAATCTCTACCAGTATCTATTGCGTGCAGTGAGATGTCGAGGCCTTATGTGGGACTGACACAGTAAATAGCCAGGTGATTAGTAAACCCGCTTCACACCTCAAGGCAGCCCGTTTCAAAATGTGGCTGCCATTTCACTGCACTTAAGTTCTTCGAAAAGTCGTCGCATATTGCTTGAGGGCCTGTCGTCTGATGAACAGAGACGGACCAACTCCTAATGTAGTACATGTCGTTTGTTTGCTATCAGCACATGGTAAAAAGGAGCATTTCAGTTGAGATACAAAGGAATCCATTAATCTCTCTTCGATTTCATTAGCTTGGTTGGCTTTACTCTGACGGATGATTATAATTGCATTTGTGGTGTCAACCTCATCACATCCTGGAGTTGGTGTTTTGAGATGCTTGTAGTCGTAGTTAAAACCACAAAATTTGCAGTTTACCCATTACTTTACATCTACTGCTATGAGGTAGCTTGCCGATGAAGACGACAAGAATACCATGAGGACCTACCATCAATATGGCTCCTTAACTTGTGATGGAATGGCCTCCAATTTATCCCTTATCAACCAAATCATTCTTGTAAATAAGTAGATCAATAAGAAAAGGAATGAATTTCCACCTTCCTTATTATAAATGAGCAACTTGTCCGTCGTCATCACCGATATTGCCATCACTCTCTTTGTCCTTTCAGATTGGTGGCAACGTGAGGTTTTCCCGTACCCTGTAAGTTGTGCGCACCTTCCCTCATTCCCGCATCTCTACCCCATTTCATCTCCCTCCGTTATTGCCACCTCTTCATATTTTCTTTCCTCTCTAGTGTCAAAACTACTTCAAATGAGAAGACAAACTGTTTCCGACTCCTTTGTTGCTTTTCTCGATACCAACCAATTTGCAATAGTGATTTCCTTTTTAATCAAACTTTTGTTTTCTACTTTCTGTCTGGACGGGATTGAGTGGAGCCCATTCCTCACCGGTATTGGTGCCTTTGATGGGAGGAGGGAATGGCGGGAGCAGGTGGATTCCATTTGCTTCATTGCCTGCCAATTTGAAGGCAAACATTGGAGCAGATAGTGGACCTCCTATTCGCCAGTCATATTTCTGTACACAATTGAATGTATCCAGTGACTTGCTACCCTTGATTTCGCACCCAATTGGTAAGTTTTTTGCGTTGCAGTTATTGCAGCCTTTAGCAAAATTGTGGCTAACTTGCAATCACAAAGACTGCAGGGTTTCGCTTCTGAACGACGGCTTGGTATTTCCCGGGCCTTTCGTGGATGCGATTTTTCCTCCCAAAAGCTTGCAGATGCTATGGATAGCATTAAATAAGGAGAATACAGATGGTATGGTTAGGCTTATTCATGGTGCCTTTCCTCCTCTGAAGCTGATGGTGTCTGATTCGTCGCGAGGTCCGCATTTGCTAACCCCCTCTAACAAACATGTATTACAGTAGTACCTACAAAGGTAGCATTTTAGTCAAGTTAGATGGGAAGGTTAAGTGAAAACAACGGGGGGTGAGTGAAATGTGTTTGACAGGTTAACATTTGTAACTACGACATACAGAGAAAATTTCTTTATGTACCTCGGTGTTGTAATAACAAATATTACGAAGGATAGATGCGTTTCAGGTTGCACGTGTTCCTCACTTTACCTTCGGTTATTTTAGGCCTCTCTTGTGAAATGCCTCCCCGGAAAGTCAAAAGTTTAACCCAGTTATGATGCACCGGAAGCATCTCCAAATAAGGGTAAGGTGATGGCAGAACAAAGCATTCCGAGTGATTCATAGGATTTGATTATGGCGATAAACTGCCATAGATTGATGCATGAAGTTCTGATAACGAAGAATCTCGTGTCACCGTTAGTTGAACTGCTGAAAGAGTAACGTGTCAGAACAAATTTTTACTCATGGGTAGTGGGAGTGAAGACAAAACAATTGGAGGAGAAATTGATGAATGCTAAGCAAGTAGATCCCTGTCTTGTGTGCCCAAGCGTTAGCATGAGGTGCCATGCGCGTCGACATCCGACCAATCAGATGCGATAGGCCGATTTGAGGCAGTAACATGGGACAGCAATATTTTGACAAATGGCTTGGACCCACAAATTGTCATACTTGATCATCATATCTGCAAATAAACAATCACGCTTTAATGTCAAACGGTGCTTGACCTCTCCGTCCACAATTGAACTTCCAATCTTTCCCTTTGAAGCATCGAGACAGGTGAGGGATGACTACGGATGGTCGCACGCAGGATTTTCTGTCAGACAAGTGATCTGGACGCACAAATACCCTTATTTATTCCTTTGCTTTTGCTTTCAACCGTCTTATGACCAAAGTACCATCTTTGTTGACAGCTTAGTCTTCTCTTTATACCAGTGAGGCTGAGGCATGCATCCATCAACACCGGATGTCAGTGCATTCTAAAACCTTATTTTGTACCTCACTGGATAATTTGAAGGTTACCTGCTAATTTACTAAC
The DNA here is from genome assembly GCF_000524195.1 of Echinococcus granulosus. Taxonomy (NCBI): domain Eukaryota; kingdom Metazoa; phylum Platyhelminthes; class Cestoda; order Cyclophyllidea; family Taeniidae; genus Echinococcus; species Echinococcus granulosus. Next base: position 60,546 of record NW_020170578.1, on the reverse strand, counting down.
TCGTAATGAGGGACGGCTTTGGTGTCCTTTTATCTCCATTCAGCGTTTCACGCTTTTTGGCACCACTTTACGGTCAGGTGTCTACGTTTGCCTTAGGTGGGTATGTGTGCGATGGACTGAAGAGGGATTTATTTACTGAGAAGAGGAAACAACAATCACGTTTGAGATCTGCCAACCGGATAAGATACAAGATTGATGGGTGTGGTAAGAACTTCCTTACTGTGAGCAATACAGGACTCTATACTATTAGAATTTATCGTGCAGATACCTTATACCACACCTCAGGATGGGAGGCATTTCTTCGGGTAATGAATATTACCTTATTTGTGTATCAGGTATTCTCATGCAAAACAGGGCAGACAGTTGGACCGTTGACATTTGGAAGTGAAATGCTCTTGAAAGGTAAAATTCAGCGCAGGAGTTTACCTCATTAGCAAAGGATAGAGAATTTCAAGATGGCATTTTTAGTAATTGAATACTTCATTCAATGCAGCAGTCATATGGCTAAACCTTCGTTTTAATTTCGTTGGCACTTAAGACTCCGCTTTTGTAATTCTGCCATGCAGCATGAACTCCAGACCATCCCGGTAGCCCTCAGCCCATCTCTACGTTGGCAACACATGTACTGTCCTAGTAATATTACTTCTTTCGTCTTCAAGTAAGTCTTGAGCGCTACATTGGTGGCAGTGGACAACGAATTGGATCATAAGGGACAACTGCTATGAGTCCTGCTACTGGATTTCTAGACCACAACATGCCGAAAGAAGAGCAAAAACTGCGGAACGATGAATCTGTGACGTCTACCTTCGACAAATATCCCTACCCGTTTTTCTACAGGAGTGCCATCAGCTACAGAGAAGACACAAACCATGAATTGCCTGGAAAATTTTGTTACGGAGCTGCCTGCAGTGTCTGTATGAAGATATCAATGAAGCTAACAGGCGATACCTCCTCCACCTATCTACTAGCTGGATAGAACCCAAACAGGCATGGCTGGGTGGTGCTTAAATGAGAACAAAGTGGCGAGGAGGAAAAGACGAGAAACCCTGACTCGAGGAAATGATTTCAAATCCCAGTCCTTATTGCATGGCTCTGCTTTTTATGCCAGTATTCTTACGACTATTGATGCACATAAGAGGTGGCCTGCACATTCTCCGTGCCTCCAACGCATTTTCCAAACAGATCGAAACTCCAGATCAACTGGAATTGCTATGAGAGATGAGTGACGTTGCTGTTTAAAATCTTTTCAATTGTACGAAAACCCGATGGCTGGAACGGTTGGTTTGTGGCTGTTTTTATGACATCGCCGACTACGTTGTAGTGGCTGACATGGGAAAGTGACTAAGGGGAGCGCCGGGGATGACACTCAAAGGTGGAAGAGGCTATGCAGTGCTTGGATTGTTAGCTGGCCTCTTCGTTATGGTTACGTGGGCACTTGAGGTACCACCATTGTACTTTCGCTGGGTGGCATGTTCTCCGTACCATGTCAGTTGTCCCCCCAGCCCTCCCCTATGTCAACAATGCATTTTCTGCCCTGGTATTATGACCGTTTTCCACATCAAGAAAGATTCAGGGCGCCACATTTATGTTTATCAAGTGCAAGAACTTGTTTTGTTATCCCATAAAGTGGCCACAATTTGGGACCCTAAACTTGCTATCACATAAATCGGTCGGTTATGGCGGTTGTCCGCTGACAAGGCGTTTCTTCGCCGTCAGGAGTTTATTTAATATCGCATGCCTAGTTTCCGGCTTAGCTTTGTCCAAAACGATCTACTACAAAATAGCGGAAGATAACAGCTGGCAGAAATTTATTATTTTCCTCAAATCGTTTTTTAACAGATGCGATGTGACAATTCGGACAGGATATAAGCCCTGGACAAACAACAAAAACAACGTCAACCTCTTTTGGTTACCAAACAAATGCGTTTTCATTTTCATTAATCAGCTTATTTAATATGTTCGGGAGTTATGTATAGTTTGATGGAATTTTTCTTTTAAAAGAACTTCAGAAAAAATTAGTATTAAGCTGGAACGCGACGACTTCTAATAAAATGGGAAGTTGGACTTGATTGACTTTCCTATCTTCACCGTTTATGCCACTATCGTGATGTCATGCCTGTCCTTTCAGACCTTTCAATGGCACTGGATTCATATCCAGAACCTTGCAACATATAGCGCCTCCAGCAGTGGCCTAATCCTTGATCTCGCAGTTTCAAGGCCACGTCCAAACATCACTGAACTTCTTAATCCGGCGGTACTCACATCTGGAAGATTGTCAAAACCATATCCTAATCTCTTCTGCAATTTGACAAGTTATGTATGTAACAGGATAAGAAAAGAGAGGCCTGAAAGTGTGGCTCATTGGATGATTATCATTCTTCTGGGGAAATGGAAAATAAGGCTCGACGTCAGTATTTCAACAACGTGGAAGAGTGTGCAGCTCAAGCGTCAGTCATGCGTCTTGTCCATTTCGATGGATCTTCAGTTTCACCTTCTTAATTCAGCTCACTGTAGGGGTTCAGTAGCTTTGTACCTCTCAAGATAGAAAAAGGCTCTACAGTGAGGGCATTCTGAGTGACAATAGCCATTTCTTAATTTATGGAAGACTTTGCATAAGGTGTCCTAAGTACCCATTAAGTATTTATCCTTCTCTACCCCCTTTTTTTTCTTTTCTCTGCAGTGCAGACCTTCGCCTCAGTTGTTAGGCTTTGTTTAGAGGCCACCTTTCTGCACCGATTCGGTGATAAAACATCTGTATATCTTCTCAATTTTTTGGGAACCATTTATTAACAGAGGGGAAAAGGCGTTAAGTAAATACCCAACAAAAAGCGAAGCATACGTCTGATGGAATGCACCATCCCGGTGACAAGTGGTAAGACGGCAGCATCCCCGGGACTAAGCGGACGTGATCGCCTCCCATGGAGGAAACAAAGTCCGATTCCCCCACACCACGCAATCTAAGATGGATTCCATCCTCCAGGCTTCCTCACCCAAAGGTCTAAAAGCAGAGGTGGGTTAGAAGAGCAAAGAAAATACAACAGTTGCAGGCTAAATTCTTGATTTGATGGCTTACTGAAAGAGCCTAGCTCTAAGACATTTATGAGGAAAATGTAATGGTTTAGACGTCAGCGAATCTAGAAATTTAGTGGCCTTTTTCGGGAAACCTTACTCAAATGGCACATTTTAACCGTTGCGGTGTATTAAAATGAGTGAGATTTGAAATATGCATGTGTAGCGCCTCGAGACTTCCTTGCAGTTGAAAAAAGTCATAATACAAGAGAGTCGATTTAGAAGGGTTTGGGTCTATTGGCGTGGCTTAGATACCATGCCACCCAATGGCGACACAGAAGCGGAAGCTTAAGTGTCCTTGAAATCAATAGGATGAGCTGAACAAACAGTCCGGGTCCTACCCACATTATAATGAACGGATATGCGTGAGTTGAACAAACGCCCTAATACTCGTTATGATCCCCTCAGTTTGCCGAGCATTTGGATTCATCATATCAACAAGTGCTGTCTCAATCTGACGGGCACGATTCCGCACTGTCCACCTCAGGCACTGTGACTCATTTCCTTCAATGTTGAAGCGGAATCCTCTCATCAAGTCCGTAGTTTATCAACTGAAGCAGGTATAGTTTGCGTCTTGGATAGGGCAGAACACCACCCCGAAGGCCCTTGCCACATTGATGCTGCACCCAAGGAGGGGCAATGCACACAAAATGAATGAGATTAAACATATTTACTGACTGTCTTCATGAAAATGAGGCGAGTGACGTATAACTCTTCGTCACTTGACATTTAGCCCTAATTTAAGGTTTTAAAGGCATCTGCAGTGACATCTAGCTAGAGTAATGAGGCGATTGGTAGATACGCTGTGCCCACCTGCAATGCACAATACAGGTCATTGTGTAGGCCGGTAGGCGGATGGGACCCACACACTTGGTAATACATTACCAGGTGACAATGAGGGACAATGAAATTCAATGACCACCGGCAACTTCGTTCTCCGCGTCCTTCTCGTGGTTTATGAAAACGCGCCATATCCTTAAGGCAACTTCAAGTAGCTCGCTGTTTAACTAACTGACCGACCGACCGACTAATTGACACACTGGCAGACTGTCCAGGTGATCAATAGATGTGAGAAACGATTTTGGCATTCTATTCCTACTGCCGACGGGCGTAGCACAGCACATTACTCTGAGTTCTTATCGTATTAACTAGCTTTGAAGTTTAGTCTGAAATGCTGATTAAAACGCCTCGTTATTTGTTTGAATTAGAGGATTAACTTATTAAACTCGAATTAAAGCTTACTAATCACATTATATCCTTTTGCCGACTTACAAGTGTGTGACAGATTGATAACAGTTGGAAAAACGGTACACAGGTGATTGTTTATTTTGGGGAGTAAAACAAAACTAGCACATCTTTTAAACAACTTAACTTAAGTTCTTTTTGAAGTTTTGCCATTTTTTGCCAAAAAACCCAACATCCCAATTCTTGTGAATCCCTAATTTTGCTAATTTCGGGAGTAATTAAAGTTTCTGAAGAAAGGAAATTCTCGAACCTTTGGCACAATTTAAGCTTGGGATCTGGTCCTTTTAGATCTTTGACCACAAAATCATCACTTATGCGTGCATCGTGATGTTGGAACTGAACTATCAACGTGCAGCGGTGGTGAGTGGGCCAGCAGTTTGAATCTGGGGGGGCATATGCTACGTACCCTTGTAAATGTCGTATTAAAACGGTTCTAAATTTCAGCACGACAGAATAGGGCCGGCAGGGTCAGGTTTAATGAAGACGTACTGTGAGGCTTGTTTCACGGACAAACACCGAATAAATGAAGATCTTATTTTGTATCTGGGGGCTAAGTTAACTTGTGTTTCGCTCTGTCGCTTTATTGTTATTCACATACCTCTCCAGCTATATCAGCTGAATGAAGCAGCTAACAAAATCACGTCCAATAGAACCAATTTTAAATTTTGACGGACCCAGATTATAATCCAACAGAGGAAAACATCCGAAACCAGTAAAACTCACTGATTTGTGCGTCACCATGCACCGAGTCGCCAGTATCGGAGGTGCTGGGAATAGATGAGACGCTATTAAACGAATCGGTCAGGTGGGAGAAAATCGACGCCACAAAAGAAACAAAAGTTTAGCAATCACAAAATAGAAATAAATCTTTCGGTACTTTACCAAAATGTGAACTTGTACATCCAGAG
>NW_020170578.1:51418-55224 GCF_000524195.1 Echinococcus granulosus | reverse complement strand
TGTATAATAAAACTGGACAATCATTTTAATGAACGTTATGGAAGCCACATGAATGCTTTCTTAAAGGAATCCTGTTTTGGGGGGTCATGACTTTCCAAAAACTTATAATGAAAGTTTGAGCATTTGAGGACAGTAAATTTGTGTTTCTTATTAGGAAATTGAAATAAGCTGAACAGAGTTCATTTCCTTAATAAAAAGGAAGTCCATTTGTGCCATTACCAGTGTTGTGTAGCTATTTGAGTCGTGCCGAAGTTGTAACAAGCCAAATTTGTGATAGAATTATGATGGTTTGATTATTTTTTTAACTTTCTATTTTGGCTTCGAGAGAGATTACAGCTCCACCTTTGCTCATTCCCTCTTTCCGAGTCATTCCACAACCCCCATTCCTAGCCCTAGGAACAGGTCTTCTTTCGTCTTCAAGGAAGTGTCAGGACACTGCATTGGTAGTAGCAGAAAGCAAATTCCGCCATGGAAGATAACGGCTTTGATGTCTTCAGCTAAGCGCTAAACTATGACCTAAATGTAGAAGAGCATAGGTTGCAGATGGAAGTTCCTGTGACAACCCCTAACAGAAGGTTTGAAAATGGCGTCTACCTTCGGCAACGACCCCAGTTCCGTGTTCTGCAGGAATGCTATCAGCAAATAAATAGGCACAAGCTGTGAACTAGCTGAAAATATTCGCTACAGAACTGTTTATGTCTATTAAATGAACACGCTATGCCACCTACACTTCTCCACTAGACAACCGAATCCAGGTAGGTATGGATGGATGGCAGTGAAGTGGGAATAAAGTGACATGGAGGAATAGGGAGAAACCTTGACCTGGAGAAAAGATTTTAAACTCCGTCCCTTGTTGAATGACTCCACCTTCATGTCAGTAGTCTTACGACTAGTGATGAATGGTTGAGGTGGTCTGTACATTTCTCCCTCCCCAAGTACAGTTCTCAAACAGGCCGTAACTCCGGACCAGATAAGAATTCCAAGAGAAGCCAGCAACGCTGCGGATAACTTCTCGGTTTTGTGCAAATTCAATCACTGATGCGATTGGTTAGTGAGTATTTTTCCATACAACACTAACTTTGTTGTGATCAAGGGGAGCGCCAGGTATGACCCCCAAAAAGAAAAGAAAGAAGTATAAAACTAAGACCATTTGTTTTGATTTTGAACTAAACAACCCTTAAGGCTTCGCAACGGTACCTCCACTGGGAAGTTAGTAAAAGCTGATCATTTGATCTTGCACAAAATGGTCTGAAGGAAGCCGGCCAAGGCTTTTTCTTTCATATTGCAATTAATCCCACTCTCTTCGTCTGCTTCAAAAGTCCCCTAAAGCATTCCAAATAAAGAACGAATGAGGGAATTTTGCTATCCAAAAAATGGGAGAACAGAGAGCTCTGGTATCCTCAACCAATCACCTGCATCTCATAAGGCCAGCGTAGGGGGATGCCAATTGACCCTCCTTTGTCTCGTAAATAGTACGAAATGATAATACTACAACACTTAAGAAAGCAGGTACATCGTAAGTCATCCTTTTATTTTTACACAACAAAGGAGCAAATTTGTGAGTCAAGAAGGGCAAAAGACAAGATTCTTCACCTCCGGATTTGGTGGAGTTACCTTTTGGAGGTATTTTTATGCGGTTGAGAGGCAGTGTCCGAAGGATTTATCATCTCATCACACAACGAAAATCCTGATGGCCTGCTTGGGCTGTCGAAATTACGACTCATCTAAAGAAGGCATCAAAGGAAACGGCGATACCGACTTGCTTTACAATTAATCTGGACTGATTTCACCCTAGTAATGTAGACAATACTACGATTTGGGGAATCTGTAATGCCCTTTTGCGACTTATTTGCGCCAAATTTGGCAAATTTTGCCATAAGATTTATAGAAGTGGTTATTACTTAGTAGATATCCTAAAAAAACTGGCTGGTATGATGACCTTGAAGTGGTTTCCTGTCAGATGGTTTAAAATCGTGTAGAAGGCCACTTGAGATCTATCCTATTTGGCACCATCCTGTCAAGGCCCCTTTAGCACTGAGCAGTTTGCATCTCCTCCGCTTCTCATTTTGGAGTCGTCTTCTAGCAAGAAAGGGAAGGAAGGGATCCTAAAATGTGGTAACCTCTCCAGTACTAGCCAACCCATTAAAATTACCAATTCTGGTGTGTTGATGTAGTTAACTTTACCTCAGGATGACCTCAAAGTAAATGTCATTGCTATTTGCTGACAATAAATAAAGAAGCATTTCAGGCCTTTTTAATTTAGCTAATTTATCCCGGGTATTGCATCACTTAAGTCGCCCCAATTACCAAGTAGAGCAGACATTGTGTTAAGTAGGAGTTCAGACTACCTTACCACCTAAGTGCCAGACACTAAGACAGGGAGCTGCGAGGGTACGCATCAGTCGAGAAATGGGCCAATCAGAATGATATGCTTTGTGATTTTCATCTCCTTTTTTTGCTATCTTATTTGCGAAACTTGTGGAAAAATAAGATAACCAGAAAAGTTAATAAGATTTCTGTGATAAATGCACATGAAGGTTGGTATTGCGGGTTTCGCCTCTTCCTAGACCGACTGGATACTGGTAGCTGATCTGAGGGATCTTTCACTTTTCCGTACTCAATTTCCAGTCACCCTATGTTGAGTGGATGAATTTCAGCCCCGATTGTTTCACCATCTGAAGTGCACCACATCAACTTTAGAACGCGAAACCCACTTCTCACCACAAATTAATGGAAGGCGAGAGGGTGGAGAACAAGGCTATTCTCTCCGAAGGGATACTGTCCTCTGTTAAGGCTTATATTTTCCATTTTCTCACCTTTTGTAGCATTCTTATGTGGTGTCAGTGCAAACGACTTGATTCGGAACTCAAGTTCAACGTCACTTAAGTAATACGTAAATACTCATTGTCAGGAATAAAAATCTTCCTGCGTGGTGCAAAATTCAGCCACCTCACCTTCCCCAAAGGTTGTGCGAATCGCACAAAAAACTTTGGCATCAACCTGAGCGAATTACGTCCGACTCAGGTGACTGACATTTGACAGGGCCTCAAAACAGAAGATACTCAGTAGAGGACAAAGAAGTGTACTGCATCGATGGAGTGAAGCTAATGCATGATAAAGTCACAACGTTTCACTACAGCGGGCTTAGCCGGTGGCCAAGATGTGCATATCAATTCTTTCGTCAACAATTGCAAGATTTTATAGGTTTGGATGGAAATGTATTATATAATCACAGGAGGACTGATAGGCTGTCAACAAATTTGGCATGAATATCACGTCATGCCGCCAAGATGGCTACCGAAAACCTAGTAGACTGAAATTTGTGCGCGTAAATGGACAATTTAAGTTAACTTTGTTCTGACGAAATACCATCATTTAAGCCCTTTATGAATGGGGGTTATGGAAACAAAGACCTGAACTGTCTCTAATGCTGCTCTCTACCGCTACTTTTGCCCCATTTGGGCAAGTGTTTCTCTACTGTTCAGGTTCGACTCACCGCCTCTTGTTTTTTTTCTTTTTTAAAAACGCCGTCTACTTGATCAGGCCTAAATATGATCCAAGTAGTTTCGTATGATTAGTGGCGTGAATCAGTATACCGATTGGATGTAACCAGTAGGAATCTGCACAATGAGTTTGAGTTGTAAATACACACCATCTAAAGCACAGATGTGGGTCATTCTATCAGTACGGTGCTCACTTTTGTGCCCTCTATTATCCATCCCTTAGTTGGGAATCCTCATGCCCCCAAATTTTGTGTCAACCTTGTGAATGAACTTAAACCTACCCACTTCATGGGAAGAGTTGGT
>NW_020170578.1:28611-51318 GCF_000524195.1 Echinococcus granulosus | reverse complement strand
ACAGAGGCTCCTAGGAGATTCATTTTACCAGCATTTGGGGAAGGTGGTCAGAAACGGTTCAAGCAATCCGATTTCGATGCAGAAGAAAATAAAGGGTGGATGGATAATGAAGAATCGTGTGTCGATAATGATGCAGCTAATCCGGAACTAACTTGTCAAGTACAAATGAAAAAGGCACGGGGGCAACTAAGTGGGTGGTCCCAACTAAATATATTGACGAATGACAAAAGACTTGAAAAGTCGCCAACTCATTCTCTACTTCATTCAACAGTCTCCTAAACCTTTTTACATGGAAACTATGAAGGCATTTTCAAACACTGAAGTGACAACATCTTCGGAGGTAATGAAGGCGCTACAATTGGTGACAGCAATGCAAGATTTATCCAGTAAAATGCTATGGTAGCCTTCACCGATGTTTCAAAGAAGACTGAATTCTAGGGAAGTCAAATATCGATACTTGACGCCCTGACAACCTGATACTAGTAGGAGAATTCCACACCGCCTTTCCACATAAGCCGACAATGAAGCAGCGTATAGAAGTATTCCCATTGAAATACAGCCGCCTACACTTATAATCGGCACACCCAACTGTATCAATCGCCGCGTTTTCAGGTTGTCGGTTTTTTCGAGAACAACTGCCCAAAATAATTGAAGCATATTCGTATCGCATAGGGCATTTACAAAGTAAAGGGCAAGGCATGGAGGAAGCGCATATCAAGACGTAGCTTGTCATCTCCCCTACATATTTTTTGATTGTCAGCCGATTTAGCCTTTGTACTTAAGACACAGGACTCCGAATTCACAGCCCATGCCACTACATTCTAAGTGCTCTTGTCCACAAATCATGCGATCGTTTGTTATGCTCACAGAATCAGAACTTACATAGGTAGAAATGGGAACGATCTTAGAAAGGGAAGTAGCTAGAAGTGTGTTTCTTTTTCGCTTGGAAACTTTAAAGACATATTTAAGTTCTAACTCCTTAAACGTTATACATATACATGCACCCATATTAGATATCTGTATTGTAATACATATTTTGTTGGATGTACCTTTTAGGAAAGGAGCGGACAGTAAATACAAACCTCATGGCGGATCGGACGCCATCAGCCCCCACCGAGGAGGAAGCGCACCCCCTTTAGTTATCGCTACCCTCTAAACCGTGCCCTCATCCTGCTCGGCTGCTTGTCCCAAGGGCATAAGAGCTGAGGTGAAAGGAAGGAACACCGGACAGAAAGACTTTTCCGAGGAAATCTAATTCAAACAAGCACTTTCGAAAGATGGAGGTACTACAATTAGTTTAAAAATATCCAAACTTTCCTTAGCAAATAACTTATTTCCAACTAGTTGCAAACAAAGTATCCAAAAGTCAGATTTATTCCGTTGTCTGAAAAAAGAGGCACAAACCAACCAAATTAGTGAAATAAACTCTTTAAAAAGTTTAATGTGCTTTGAACTGGGAAAAGGAGGAAGAAGGAGAAAAGTAAGTGAATATTCCGCTTAAATGAATAGAATTTGATGTTTCATTAGTGATGGAGTGTGTCAAGGATACTGACGGTCCGCGACTGTCAAAAATCCCATTAATTAGAGAGAAACAAACCTTTTGGAGGAAAGGAAATCATCCTCTCGAGGCTTTTTTAGCACGAATAAGCTATGGGAGAGGGAGAGAAATGCTCGGGCCCCTGCGTGATCCGAATAGTATGTCCATAACACTAACTGATACTACTCGTGGCATATAAGTAAAAAGGCACAGCAGAGAAATTTTGAATACTTGGGCAAATAACGTAAAGAAGAGGAAGCGTCTCTCAAGATATGCTAATCTAGCCTACATACCGCTAGGTTCTACCACTCACTTTTTTTGTTGCTCCAGTGGAAAATAAGTCGCACAAACTTGCAAAATCACAGGAACTCTGATAATGGATGTTAGGTTCCCGGGAGTGGGGGAAAATGATCATCCTTCCATAATATATGCTTTTAGCTCTTTCTCCACCACCTTGGTCCCAGCTCAGGCATTCCACAAGGGAAAATCACCTTTCAAAGTGGAATTCAACTGAGAGAACGTAACTTCGAAACTCTTGTTCGAGCTACTCGGTCCGCCTGGACTAATTCAGCAGCAACATGGATAACAGCACAGCGAGAGACCAACAGCAGAACTAATAAAGCCACATAGGATTTCGATGATGCATTCAGAACACCTACTTGGTCCACAGGTTTCACAGCCTTTTCATAGATGACTTAAAATTCTGAATCACAGCAAGACAGTAAAATACAAAACAGCTTTATTTAAAGTCAAATTAACTGAGGTCAATCATACTTTCCCACAGATTTCATGCAAAAAACCGGATGAAATTCCTTGCTAAAGGTTTGTGCCACCCACCTCAGGTAGCGTTTGTAAAGCAAAGATGCCCAAGATCCAGAATACCTACTTGGTTCATCCACTTCAGCGTAAATTTTAAGCTCTCGATCAGTCAAATTTCGCAAACGTGGATCGACATAAGTTTCGGTATCGAATTCTTTCAACTGTTTCTCATCTCTCCTCATCTCAGCAAAGATTTCAACCACTTGCCGCCTAGAATTTTCGTAAGCATACAGTAACGACACACCTGTAATCCCACAACACATCATTCTCTGGGACCGCCTGAATATTTGAGAGTATTTTCACCATCTCACGGAGTAGAAGTGATGACAACGTATCAAAATCATCCATTCTCTGATATGAACGAAACAAATGTGAGCGGTAACTCCATCCACTGATGTCCATTGGGTGTGCCAGGTTCCAAGCATTCATACGCACTAATTCTGAGTGGAAAAGCTGAAAACCAGAAAGAGTCCTGAAAATTGGGGCAAATGGTTCAAACTAATCAGAAAGATTGTGACTTATGATACCAACCTGGCGAGTAAATCCACACTTATGAAGAAACCACCGGCGATGCTGCCAAACCATGTAATTACAACGATGTTTGTCACTCAGGGCTTCGCATAAATCAATCTCATCACTGGCTAGTGACTCGAGGTCCACGTTGGGAAGACGTTCCAAGATCCAATGCCTGTGAAATTAAGCATAAAAGGGTTTTATAATCCTCACCTGTGCTGAAGCGGCTCCGTTGCCCTCGGGAACTGCATAAGGACCAGTCGAGTAAAAGCGAGCTCATCTTTCAGGGTTAATTGACCGTTTAGTAAGAGTTGCTTTCTACGGTGCCAAAACGTCATGAAAAAAGGTACGAAAAGAAGCAAGATGGTAAGGTATTCTACACAAGAAACAGGTTGACAAATTAGTTGTGGGTATACCGATAGAGGGAGGCTCTTTTGAATCAAGTACACTTTGGTAGATTGGAAGCCAAAGACTTTGACCGCAAAGGCAAGAGCAAAGCGCAAAGCTATCATCGACTTCAAGAATTTCTTTGTGATCTGTACCATTAATGTGGGGAATTAAGTCGTATTCTTTCCTGCAAAAAAGGAGCAAAATTATGTAGGAAGATCTACTGGTGATAGTAGATTGCAAATAAGCGCCCTCACTTTGATTTTGAAAGACTGTAGATTCGGGAAATGAGTTCATTTTCAGGTGACATTGGACTATGTAACCAAAAAGGTAGATTAATCAAATAAATAGTGGTATGAACACAATTTCTCGAAAGATATACGGTAATAATGATAAACATGGCAAAGAATGCACATTTAAACAGAAAAAAAATAAACAATAATCCACTACACCATTCCCGGAATTACTATTAAAACGGCTTGTATCCAACTAATAGAAGGGCAAGAAACACGGGGAAGAAGGCCTACAGCCCGGATGATTTGAAAGCTTGCTAGTTTTCAGGAGAAGTAAAATTTTTTCTAACGTTATTGTTGCACTTTTGGTACTAAATTGTGCAGCTATTAAGTACTTTATTTACAGCCTAACCCGCTTTGCAAAAAAAGGGGAATAGGTTGTGTGGATGCAATGATCCGCGAATAATAACAATAGTCTGAAATCGACTGAGTGCATTGAAATGTATTTAAAAAGGCTTTGGTAAGAAGTGGGTTTTCTATGTCTGCTACAGAGCATTTTTAATATGAAAACTTAGATCATATCTGCTCTTAATTATGGCTTTAAAAATAAAATGCTGCCTGTTCACAAGTTTACTTTCGTTTTTATATATTCCCCTTAATTATGACTTACCACTTTTATAAATGTCAGTGCTCACAAACTTTTATTTTATGTTTAATTGGCCAATAGATTAAGCGTCCCTAAACGCGCATTCTGCAAACCGTATCTTTGGCGGTCTGCAGATGGCATCTCTCCCGATCGGTGTTCGTTTTTGCTGTCGGAGGCGACGGTTTTCTGTTAAAAGGCAATCTATCTTATTTTTTCGCCTTTTATGAATACGCACAATCACTGTGCTGCTTAGTTGAGCCTTTATTTCCCCACCCTTTATTGTTCTTTATTACAACGTGCGAATTAATGTCCCCGCCGGTGTTTATCTACTTCTTTCTTATATTTTAGATGGCAATTACATATTTTTCTATTTACTCTTATCATCTACGCAACCTTTCATGCTTCTCGCAAACCAATAAGCGTTGTCAAGTCGGTCCTTCACCCCAATTGCACCGAAATCGCTCTAAGAGAAAACAAAACAATAACTCCCGAAAATTCCACGTTTTGCATGTGGAAACCCTTCCATACGGACAACTACAATGCTCTTTTTGGATATATTGACCTTGCTTATCTCCTCTCCTATGCAGTGGGGATGTTTATCAGGTATTGTGTGTCTTGTTTTCGATTCTTCTTTTACTCATTTTTTTTAAAAGAAACCATCTTATCCTTGTTTAGTGGGCATGTTGCAGAACGCGTGAATTTGCGGACTTTTCTCCTTTGGGGATGCATTCTTTCTGGCGTAACTACCGCAGCTTTCGGTCTAGGGTACTTCGCTGACATTCATGATCTTGCTTTCTACTTGTTGGCGCAGGTAGGCTACTTATTTGTACAAAGCCCTTTCATTGGATATTTCAATAGTAACTTGGCTTATTTTCACATTACGGATTGTTGCTGGACTTACACAATCTTCTGCGTGGCCAGCCGTCGTCACATGCATGGGAAATTGGTTTGGGAAAGGGAGGTAAATTTGCTTTGAGTTTCTTTTTTTACTTCTTAATTGCAATAATGCAGTTTGAACAAAAAGTGCAGGACGTTTTTTGCCTTTATCGACACTGAACAGGTTTTTCATTAACTTCAAATAAGTTTTCGCTTATTAGGTGTTTTTCTGTCGGTAATCCCTCTGGTTCTTCATTCGTTCTTATTTATACTTATGTTATATGGTCACTACTGGAGAAGACCACATTGAGCTGCTTATTGTTATTTTCTCATGAAACTAAATCGAAACTTACCTTCCCCACTTTTTTCAGTCTAAATCATTTTCCTGTGTTCTCATTCCATTTCATTGCTGGCCATGTTTGATGCCAATGTAAACTACCAGTGCCAGTTGACTTCTTGGGGTTTAATCATAATCAACTAGTTTAAAATACTTAAGATACCCCACTCAATTCTTATTGGAAAAATGTTTTAAATGGCAAATTTGTAAATGTTAATCCTTCGTAACTTTTGCTTACTAAGTTACTGGAGTCGGAGTGTAAAATCGCGTATTTTTGGGGTGAATTCGAGTCAAGTGTAACCACGAAATTTTTAAGAGTACTTTCACTTCAAGTGAAATGGTCATAGCTCTGACCATGCCGGGCGGATTTTTTTAACTAATAGCTATTATCACAAATAAACAGACTGACGTGAGTCTATGTTCCCACTTTTGTGTGCATTTGTGCAGCCATGAATTTACGGGTTATACTGGTGGGTAGTGAGCTGAATGTTCCATCAGGCAATTGCCTTACGTTTTCTTTCACTTATTTGAGTTAGAAGTTTTCTTCACTTTTTGTGGCTGCATTGCTAATCCGAGTGCTGCTGTAGTGTAGATTTCATCACGGAGAGGTGTTAGGCATGTGGATAACTATTGAACTGACTGTACAGCAAACAGAAGCGTACGTTAGTTGTCACCACTTCCCTCTACCGGCCAATATTAACCCATTCCTAATCACACGACTGAGTTGTCCAGCTGCATGAGAGATGAATCATCCATTTATCTCCAAATGCTTGTAATGAGCAAGCACCAGCAGGGTTTTATGTGCTTACTATTTTAACAGTAATCCTGGCTTATTTGAAGTATATCGTTCTTGAGCTATGCTGGTTGAACAGCTTAGCTCATATGTTAACTAGATCAGCGAACGTTAGGAGTAAACCTTTTACTTCTAATTACCATTATGGAATTCATCAAATGACGCATTTTATTGACTAACTGCAATTAAAATGCGATTTCTGTTTGTCTACATGTCAAATCTGTTTCTTTAGTTCGCAAGTGCATGACACAGGATAGAGATGTCTTCTGAGTCAAAATTGGTACTAATCGGTCAGGTGTTGGAGTCATCTTCACTTTATTCCAACTTTCGATTCCTTATAGTACAGGAAATCACTTCATTTTGGATCCGTCCACAATCCGAAGTATGCATTCTGATTCTTTGATTTATCACCGTTTGGCATGAATACCTTGAACTTCCATGGTAATGTCTGTCCCAAAAGTAATCCTGACACCTCAAAACATTTATACAGGTGAGGTTAGTCAATGAACTGAACGACACTGCTTGATGATCGGCTGGTCAGGTATAAAGATCCCTTTCAGTGAATGATTTTAGTTCAACTTTGAGGACAGAAATGTAAGGAAAAGGGGATTGCGCAGTGGAAAAAGACGGTGGATGCATTTATCAAAGGCCGCAATTGGTTTATTGTCTTGATTTTAGCAGTGGTTACCATTACATCGGTAGATATGTAGGTCACGATTAATGTATGAACGTATGGGTAATTAGCTACTTCACCTTGTTTTCTTTTCGTTAAGGGTTATTCAACATAGGCACCTCCGCTACTTTCCTCCACTTCACAAGCACTTCCTGCCTGTTCACATTGTCCACCGCTGCCTTGGTCAGAGTGTAGGTCTGCTCCTCACGTGACTAACTCATGTAAAAGTCACTAATCAAAAGGGAACTTCTTTTCAGATTTTTTGATTAGCTGACTAAACTCTCGTCTCGAGAGTGTCTTAAGCTACCGGGATGCCTTGCTTTTTGCTTGTGTCAGGTCGAAATGCATGCTAGAAGCAGTAGTAGAAAAATAGTAGACAAAACGTCCGGGGAGACTTTGATTCCTATTTTTTAGTATCCAATTAAATGAGATGTTTCACATCTTCATCACAGAGGCGTCCAAGGAATTTATTCACTGTCTTTTCCTGGAAACATGGATCTTGAATCATTTAGCAATCAAGGGATTCCCAAATCCAAAATGTACCTTGTTAGTGGTCATCCTCCAGACCTGTGTAATGGACTATGCATGAAAAATACCCGGCTTTTCATAGCCATATTTGTGAATTATTTTGTACCCAGCACCATAACGTGATCCAAAAGGTCTATGCTTTTTTTCCTTGTGGCTCGCGGGAATGTGATTGTTCACAACACTGTAAAACAGTAACAAGTTGGTCCGACTATACTTTATAAAAAGTACTTTCTCTTGCTTAAAGGTACACCGACAAACTTTGAAGCTTATTAGACTACTGTTTTTCGCTTGTATCACCTTAAAAAAAATCTGGCTTTTCAGGCTTTTCACGACTTGACTTGTGGTGAGGCAAGATTTTTGCATTGCCTTCTTAAGTGGACACATCACTGGCTATCTCCAAGACATCAACTTCTACCATATCATCTCATCCCTAGAAGTGTTTGTGTGATCAACTGCAGACGCAATTGTTCATCATGAATTTCCTGCCTGAGACTAAACGATCATAGCTAGCGTTAGTCAGCTGGAAGCTTTTTTTTCGCAGGATACCGCAAAACTCCATACCTTAAAACTTCCTTATTAGATTTTTCCCTCACTACCTCCCACCATGATTCTTTAGGTTATTGTCATCATCCCTTGCCATTAGCCAGTCATATAAACGCATGCGAAACAAAATAGGCGGTTGGGAAATAAAAGTTAGGTGGAAATGTTAGGCTTTTGGCTTATAGTAGCGAAATGCCTTGTAAAAGCAGAGCTTATGGCAGTGTTTTTGTCCTGTTGAAGAAAATACCATAAATTGTTGTAATGCTAATTGCTGCAACTTTCGTAAAAGCTTGTCAGGTCTAATATCTGCACCTTGTTATTTATTTATCACCTCACACTTACAAACTCCGGAGAAAAACGTGTGATCAATGATCTCTGTCCTCATGGTCACATTTTGGTCGCGTATGTGAGGCTTATAAACAAACGGTGACCTTGGAATAACCCCTACTATGCAATAAACATAGCTTTATGATACATTGTAGTTTTGTTTTATTTCATCATGACAGCGAGGGAATGGGGGCTTCAGAATGTCCTGGCAATGCGTGGAGGCAGAACTGATTGGCACCTTACAAAATGAGTTAGCGATCTTCTTAAACCGTAGCTTGAGATGGGTGAAGGTGTCTCTCCGCTTCCTTTTATCAGGTCTAGAGTCAACTCATTATATCCGCCTCGGCGTTATCCCCAACTCATTTCAATTTCCTGTACGGCATGTGGCTGGCCAGCCTTTTTTCCTTGTGTAATCTGAGGTGGATATATACCAGCGGGTAGATTTGAGATTAACGGGTGAATGTAAGACGTAGAGATTGAGAATTCAGGAAGTGTGGAAGGATTGATGATTGAGTCAACATCTGGATTGTTAATTTGACCCATACTAGATAGATCCGAGATAGATGAGTGTGGACCGAAGACATCCGCTTTCCGCCAGCTCAATTCATCATTATTCACCACCGCCTTAGTTTCAGCTCAGATCCATCCTCCACCCGACATATGGTTACTTAATTTGCCTTAACATATGCCGACTAAGATCCCATACCTACTCTACAAGAAGGATGGCCGACTTCCCTCTCACATGGATAAGACCCTGTGCTTTCGACGCGCAAAATTCTGTATATGACAGAACGCTGCTTCATCCTTCCCCTTTTATACAACTTTATCTCAGGGAGTTTGGTCTTGACACATAAGCGGAAGTACGCCATAGGCCTATCATTGGAGAGAATAATCATCAGGATGGAATTGGCTAAATCATTTCTGCGTAATGTGATACCTTCTCCAAATGCTATACAAATTTTACGAGTAGAGTCTGTTCCACACGATTTCGGATCACCTCAGAATCGACTGATGTTTCAGGCGGAAGCAAAATAAGAGGAAATTAGTGAAAGGTATGGTAAAAGGGTGTTGTTTTGATGGGTCGACGCATGTCAATTCTTTACAATGTAGGTAAACAGTGCTACGGCTGGATTTTTCTCTGAGAATTTGTATCCTTTCCCAAATAATATCATTACCTTCTTTGAGTAACTCTTGGTTTATTTTTTCCCAAGTTGCTATGATTTCATTAGGTGTGCCCTCCCTGTAATCACTCACCGGTCATCAAATTGACTTTAACCAGCTCACCTGCCACTCTCTTTAGTCCTATAATAGTCTAAGGTTGTCAAACACTTTTATTTCCTATTTTATCGTCTCTTCTTCCACTAGTCGTGGTCTGATTTTGGGGGTTTGGAACTCCCATGTTAGTCTGGGGAATATATTGGGCGGTGTGCTGGCGGGAATTTTTGTGGAATTCGCTTGGGGATGGTCCTTCTTCGTACCTGGCCTGGTGCTCGTGTTTATGGGCTTCATGGTTTGCTTCTTCCTTGTCCCTTGTAAGTGCCGTATTGAATCTTGTATTTCTGTTCCTTTTTTTGGCAATCTCTGATTTGCCTCCCTGCTGTTATAGATCCGGAAGATCTTGGCTTTCAGGCACCGCATAGAACTATTAAGGTGGGTTATTTAATTTTATCTTACTTTGTGAATTATTCAATGTCGTGATGTTTAAGTTTTGAGCCTTAAAAATGGTTGAATTATTATGAAAAGAATGCATTTGGACCTATATGGACGATTGGTACGAAGGTCGTAACTCGGTGGATTGATTGTCCTTGTCCTCATGTGCACACTGGCCATTGTAACAATAGCAATGGAATTCAGTCAATGTGCTGAAATCAATCACCCATCTGTGGGCGGAAATGGTGATCAGGAAGTTGCGATCCAGCTTCCATCTCGTGTAGATGTTAATGGGTCTCTTCGTGCCCAATGCCCCCTCTCTTTGGCAAACCATTGAGCTGTAAGCTGATTAGTACACCTTTATAAACTCTCCTGGCAATTACACACGTATATGCACACATGCCTTCTGTCCACAATATCCAGCATGGAACGGGTCCCTGCTCCTTTCCCCGTGGTGCAATTTACTTATGACCTTCATCGCCCAGTGTGACTAATATCATACAAGAATGTGAGGTTCGGAAGTAGTTACGAGGCGCGGTAAAACAAGAGCTGTTACCACTCTTCTTGCTCTTAACCGAAAATCTAGAGTACCAAGCCTCGAATCCATAAACGAAGTTACTGGAGCTACGCGCATTAGGTGAACTGACATACTCCTCAAAATCTGGATAGCTATTATCACCACACTTCAGACTTTTCATAATCTCTCCTGTTTTTTATTGTAGAGAGGAGAGGAGGACACTGACGATACAACACCACCTCTGGTATGTTTTATCAAAATCTAACTTAAAATTTTAGCTATCAGTAGTAAGACTTTACTTTTTTAAAATCACATCTTACCTTCGATATGCAAGATCTCTTGCCATGTTTTTTTAGCTTTCAGTGGAGCAGAATGATGCAGAGGACCATGAAGCGTTGCTTCAATCAACCAGTCCTCCAATATCACGAGAAAACGTTCAAGCAATCAGTTTTTGTGGCGCTCTCGCTGTTCCTGTAAGCTAATTGGCTATGTTTTCCCCCCCCCCTTCCCCTCGGAAATTGACTAATTGCAGAAATCGTCTGCTGAAAGGATGCTGTAGTTGCTTCTATTCACTTTCAAAACGACTTTGTATAGTTGGCATACACTACTAGTAGCATTAGGGCGTATATATCCACTGACGGAACCTGCCTTAATGATCTCTCCAACTTGCCTTTCCTCCTCATTTCCTCCTTCTCATTGGGGTTTCTCTGATTAATCCCAAGCCTGGATCGCTGTATGACCTTTTAGGGCGTCGTCGAATACTCGTTGGCCCTGTTTTTCGTCAAAGCAACTGCCTACATATTCCTCTTTTGGTTGCCAAGATACCTCAAAGAAGTGCATGGATTGGAGGCAAGCTTGGCCGCTGATACTTCAGCGGTGTTTGATGCTGGCGGAATTCTTGGCGGAATCGTGGCTGGATTGATTACGGATCGGACGACGTGTTACGCTACGGTCTCTGTTATCATGCTTGCACTTGGAATGCCGAGTGTAAGTGTAGTTCTTCGTTTTGTTTTCCTTTTTTTTATAAATTAACGTGGAACCTACTAAGCTGTTTAGTTGCCCTAGGCATCTTAAACAGTCAAACATTCTTAGGTTGTTGGTCGTACTTTTGCCGTTAGCCTAGATGTAGATTTGGATGGATGTGTAGACGTATAGACGAATGGATGGAAGGATAAATGATTGGTGATTGCGTAAATGGAGAGATGAAGGGATGCGTGAATTGATGGATGGAAGGAAAGATTGCAACTGCTGTGTCATTGTTCCCTTCACAAATCAGTGAAAATTGAGCTGACGAAGTCTTTACTCTTCCCTACTCAACTTGGCACTCTTGTACATTCCTCTTTTGGCAATGTCTGCCGTGTTTGTAAACTATTTCGTATCATTTGAGGGCCGTTTATTTAACCTTTTGAATAGATTATCATTCTCCTACTGAAGTCTTACCAAGAACGTTACTCTATTTGCTGACTTTTCGCGTTTACTTTCAAATTTCCGTTTAGCTTTACCTGTACTTCCGCGTTGGAGACTTCTCCCTGCCCGTTTGTATATGTAAGTTCATCTTTTTTCATTACCATTAAATTAAATTGCTTGGATTTTTATAGCTTGGAAACGGTAAAGGTGGGAGGAGGAGGTGGGGGCTGAGTATCACTTGATGGTGCTCGAACTAACTTTTCGACTACTTCTTTTTGCAGTTAAGGGTTATGGGCAGATGTGCCAGAAACGCAATTTCATCTCTGTTGGCAAGTCTGTGCTCCTTGTGGGGATGTCACTCCCCTCTCTCCCGTAGAGTCATCGTCCCCGAGTGAAATGTTCAAAAGTGGGTAGCAGTGCGCTCTGGACTTTCACTTGATTGCAGTCAAAACCCTAAAAAGGGCTCTGGAATTAGCTCCAGCAAATAGGCGAATATTCGTTTTTAAAGATATTGTGGAGAAGTGGAATGCGATTGTTGAATCTACCTCCAACCCAGTAGTTTTGTACTGGCAGTTGAATAGTTGTTGCGGCTAAAAATCCTTGAGTTAAAATATTATTAGTTTCATCTTCAGTTACTTACCATTTTAAGTACTACTTTCAACCTATATTCAATTTTAGGCATGTTGTTGACCTTGGGATTCCTGATAGTGGGTCCCTATTCGCTCATCACTACGGTCGTATCGGCTGACCTTGGAACGCACCAATCACTGGCCGGCAACGCCAAAGCCCTGTCAACGGTTGTTGCTATCATTGATGGCACTGGTTCAATAGGTAACGAACTGCTTTTTCTAAATAAAGTTTTGTGTATTTTGATAGAATCCAGCATAAATACCATCGAATAAATGTAGTCAGGGGTTTACCTGAAATGACTAGCAATGGCCCTGATTAATGTTGATGGTATAGCGTCCATCGTAGCAACAGGGATCAATGAATTAGTTTTTGGGATATTGTAGGTATGTTTGTGTTAACGAAATCCGTGCTACTTTCCAAGGAGGTCAGCTCAGGGGAAGATCTGTGGAGAGTAATATGATCCTGAGAATTGTTCGACCATCCATCATCTCTTTTGGGTCCTTCTGCCTGCATGAGGAAGAGGACATTTGGAAACCATCTAGCAATTAGGAATTTAACAACCGTCCTAACGAAGGTGGGCTCACTAACCGATTAGGCGTAAAGGCGATTCGAGTTTGAGGAGTGGGAATTATTTTTCTTGAGTTATTAATTACGTAGGTTTTCAGCAAAGCTTGATAATCTTCCCCAATTTATAGAATAAGAGAGTTTGGGGGGATATTTGGTGATGGTTTAATTTTGAGATCACGCATGAGACGCATGAGACTATTAAGTTGCAAATTGGTTTTTTTATTCCTGCAGGAGCTGCTATTGGTCCCTTTGTTGTGGGCTTGCTTGTCGAATACGGCTGGGGTGTCGTCTTTATAATGCTCATTGCCTTTCTTGGAGTCGCAATTTTGGTGAGATATCAGCTAAGTATTAGCTTTATTGCCAAACATCCTTTTTTAAATCAACTTGCGTTGGTGTTGTATACTCAAAAACTTCACAGCTCGCGCACACTTTTCACTTTAACCATATACAGCTCACCCAGTGATGATAAGCATAATGCACTGCGCAGAATTATGGAGGTAGAAATTTAATGAAATTTCTTTCTGTGGGAATTTTAGCTCCTTTTTCGACGAGTTGTTCGAGAAATCCGCGGCTGCTGTCGTTCCTCCGTTCATTATGTTAGTCTGTCTTGAACTCATGCCATAAATCATTGCAATTTGATTAGTTTATTTTGACGGCCTTATAACTGTACATAATCGTTGTATTATTAATCATTTTTGTCTGCTTTCTTGAAAGGACCTTATTCCTTTTCTATACTTACTTAAATCCAGCGTTAAAAGACTTGAAATGGAAGCAATGTGGCGTGTTTTACTGATTGGGCAGTAGTCAACCAATGAGGGGAATTAGCCAATAGACGAACTCTGGATACTGTGGCCAATGAGAAAGTAAGAGACCTGGTCGTGGCTTCCAAAGTCGACTTTTAAGGTTAAGGTGGTGACTCACTTGAATGGCTTCTGAGGTCAAGAGGTCAAATCACTCTTGATTTAATTATGCCTCGGGTTGAATCGCAAAATGAAGGTTTTATTTGGGAACGAATCGATTTTCATGCAAATGCGGTTAGTCCGTTCTTTGCCAATCTCACACGCCTGAACTTGCAAATCTCGCCTCTAGGATCGCCAGACCACATGGTATTTTTATCAGTTTACGATGGCTATAGCAGCACCAAATTGTTTGCCAAAATCAAAGTGGTTTAGTTCAAAGCAACGTGAAGCGGGTGTCTTGTTTACAGTTTCGGCATTTGAGTGTCAGGTGCTTTAGTTGATTCGATGGTGCAAGCATTGACGGCTTGCCGGGATAACAAAGCCTTGAGAACTGAAATGGCAGTTTCTCCTCTAAAGTCCAACCCTTGAATTGATGAGGAAACTCGCAACCCTAGAAGATGTTCTTTTTCCACTTTCTACAGGTTTTATTTTCCGTCTAACCTCCGAACTTTCCCAAGAATCGTGCTTTCTCTCAGCCCCTCCTGGGTGGCTCATCAACAATAAGCGTGCTCTAAGCGTACTGGTAACCACTTGGAGGCGAAAGTCAGTTGCTTTAAGCGAACTCAGCCCTCGTCTCCGCCAGTCTCCACCAAACGTTCGTCTTATTTGTATACGCAGGTTGTACCTCTTTACCTGCTTACGTGATTCTGTCAGTAAAGGCATCTCTTCTGAAGCCCCTATCCCTTGATGATTCGGTTAGGAGCTAGATAGGATCCAGGCCGCACGGACATAGAAACTGCAGTTCACAATAAGTGAGGACTCGAATTGCATTGGTTGTCTAGGCGGTTTTTTTGCAAGTGTGGTAATTGTTTACGTCTGGCATTTTTTCCAAGTCTTGTCTGTGATGCAAATTGAATAAATATTGGCGAAACTAGTGACTAGATGAAATTTAGGCCAGGTGCAATTTTGTTGCCCTTTGTTCTTGGAGTCGGGTGGACTGAAAATAACTTTCTTTGAATAAATTTATGGTGCAAGATCAAGTGCTTTTCTGAATGACAGCTTTAATTGCGTTTTAAAAAGGGGTACTGAATGGGAAATTTGTTATCATCAAGAATTCCTTCGCAATAGGAAGATGAAATCAGAAGTGTAATGTCTGTCATTCTATATTTCTAGGAGATAATCTTCCCTTTTATGATCTCTCCGGCCTTTTATTCACTTATCACTTGTCCATCAATCTCCTACTGCTGATTTTATCTATCATTCTATCACCGGCTTCAGCATTAACCTCTTCATCGGCCATAGATGCATCCAACTCTGTAACAATAATGTATCTCCAATTCGTAAATCTACTCCTAATCACCTTATATTCTTTCTAAGCCTACAAAGCTTTATCTACGTTCCCGATCTATCCATTCATTTATCCAATTACCTCTTGTTTATCCATCCACTCATGTCTGATTTGTTTACTTATTGTACCAAGTCTTTGATCCATCAGTCCGTACATTCCTGAACTACCTAGCCTTCCATCTATCTATCCCCATCTAAACATTATTTACTATTCCTATCTCAGTTTCAACATTTGTTTAGCTAACTTAGTCAATTTAAAGACCCATGGACTGAAAAAATTCTTTAATCTGCTTTTTCCCATCCCTTCCTCTTCTTCCTTTACAGCTAACCATCCTGATTCCAACGATATATTTAACTCGTCGTTCGGTAAACTATTTCTCGCTCATTCATCTCTCTACCTAGCCTCGGTTTATTCATTTAGTCCAGATTTGTGCATCTCGATTCATTCACCCACCTGCCCAAACTTACATTCCATCCGCTCTCGTCCGGCTGCCCATCCATCAAATCTGGGCCAATAATAAATTCTAGAAGTACTTCATTTTCTCTTTGATCCGTCATTCCACCGATTCATCCCTTCATCCCAAACCTACTTTTAAATCCTTAGACCCTTCATGACTCCTTTCGGTGAGTAGCTAATTGTTCGCAAGAGTCTTTCTTCCCCATCCACCATCCTCTCCACTAGCCTAGTCTCTGTTCATCTATTAATGCATAATATATTCTTACATTTTGACTACATCCTTCTGCTACGTACCCTTATTTTCGTGTGTTTATTCAACTACCCAATTATCCATCCTCTCACTCCTACCGATTTTAACAAATTAAATCATGTTTACATCCAGAATTCTATCCACTTCCACCTCCGCTGAGAAAACTCTGGAATCATAAGAAACGCTCTCCAATTCAATTTTTGGAAGTCGCCTTTTTCACGCTTAATTTTGAAACATTTCAGAACGTCTTGAGCCTCGCGCTCTCGTTCGGTTTCCTTGATTAGGCAGCGTAGACGGCCTTAAATGTCATAATGACCGCTGTAATGTCAAGGCTAATCAAAATACCGAAAATGGGCGAGATCGGAACTATCCTGTGTCTCCAGCGTCCAGCTAGCTTTTATGTAAACCCCCGCCATATCCCAAACTTACGCGTATGGATGGGACATTTCTCTTGAGGTCTTGGTCCCCCCCTCCCCCCCCTAACTACCAGGATGGAATCTCGGAGTATTCAGCCGTCTATCTAATTATATATGCAAACACCTATTGGACTCTCCACTGGGCTTGTGTTCCCAGAATTCACGTACACTTCCCTTAAGTAAAAGCTGTATTGATGCCGTTCACGGACATCAGAGACGCATTTTACAACCCTCTTACCGTGGTACATATTAAGTCTGCCTTGATGAAGTTCTGCCGATATTCTAAACCGACCTTTGAGTAGCATTTTTTGTAGTTACAAATTAAGTTTTTTTGCCTATTGGGGCAACAAACAGACTAATTGGTTTTAGTTGAGGGCAGTGAATTCCACCATTCTAGCAAACCAATTATTCATCCTGGCCAATATGACAAATTGTGAGCGTTCTCCGGAGCTGCTGTCAAAGGAGTCATACTAGGTGAAGTCACAATCCTTTTTCAAAAAGTAACCGAAGTAACCAAAGCTTCCGACGATTCAGCAGTTGTTTGGTGCAATGTGATTGGCTAATCGTAACTATGACATGCTTAAATTAGCAATCTTAACTTGCGGAAAATAAAATAAGAATCCCACTGAGTGCATTAGCAACCCCACAAATCTCTGCGAGAGGAGTATGTACCTGAATAATTTATGCAAATATATGGGCTTTTTTGTCTCTTACGGAATGATTTCCCCTCCGCTGTTTGCCTCCCAGTCCTTCTGTAGGCTAGCAATAAAGTCACTTCCTAAAACTGTATGTGCATGTCTAGAAATCCTCTCCATCCTGAAAGTGAAAACTTTCGTCCACTGCATTGAAACGTAACCGGCGGGGAGACGGCATCCCAGAATCAGTGGGGCACTCACAACAGAAGGTTTATCGAAATAACAGTGGGTTGTTGCACCCGAGTGAGATCGGAATCGAATACTGCCAACACTGAGTACCACTAAGCCGTCAAAAGAATGGAAAACTAAGTTATGTTTGTTCCATATACAAGCCGAAGTTTGCTCTTAAGCGGTGTGGATGGGATGGATTCGTTAAATGCTGGCGAATCCCTCCTCCTTTAAACCCTCATAAAATGTTGGTTAACCCCCAGTGGATTGGAATAAGAGCCTGTTTGCTTCACAATTTGGGTCCAGATCTCTTTTAATTTGTAGTATGGCTTTTGAAGAGGACGTAATAGCAGAACACACCATTCAGAAAGAGTTACGGAACATTTCTCTTGCCGTATTAATCTTTCTTTACGAAAAAATTGCGTTAACAATAGAATTGAACATCGAGAAACAAGAATTCGTGACAAGAAGGGATCACAATATCTCCAGAAGTGCTCTTCGTTTGTGTGTGACCATGCGACAACGATGGTCTTTTCACTATCCCACTATTCCTCATTTATTCTAGTGGCTTGCAGGTATGTCAACAAATTGTATATCAGTTTACCTCTCCAAGTAGCGATTTGCAGCCCAAACGATCTGCACACAAATAAGAAAACTGCACGAGCTATTTTTGCTTGAAAGGGAAGACACCTTTGAGAAAATCGTATGAATTTATGAAGTTCATCCATCCCTTTGATTTGTAATTTTGACAAAAAGAAGTGCATAACTTGTTTATATAGAAATGGATGCAATTGCAAATTTCGCATCAGTTTATGAATGAATTTTATTTTACTCGACTTTAAAGGCATAAAGTAAATCACTGCTAAATATTTCTCCAGTTTGACCCTGAATTTTACTTATTAAACAAGAGTGGGAAGAGATCGGCTATGCATTAAATATATGGCATGCGAAGTAATATTTTTTTTAATAAGTAGGCGAATGGTAAGCAACGCAGTTTACACTGTAAATAACCCACATTCATTGCTGATTGGTTGAGAGCACTCACATCTCTCTGATTGGTCAATGCGACTTTGGCCAAGGTTACTTTCCGATCAGAACCGGGCTAACCAGGATATACCGCATTCCATGTTTGTCTGGAAACTAATTTAAGAAGGTTAGTTTGTTTGTCAATTTTCCTATTTTAAACTTTTGTATTATTTCTAGCCGAGACACGTTTCTGGCTTTGATTGACCAATAGCAAAGGTTAAGCCTTAATTTGACACGAAGTTATCCCCTAAAAAATAATTGCCAGGATGCTTTATCCCTTTTTATTAAAAGTTTTCCTAATGTAGGAGTGTTTGGGGAGGGAAGTGGAAATAAACAGGAAAGCTAGGAGATTTCCTGGCTATATTTAAGAGGAATTTGTCAATGTTGATTCAGTCGACAAATGTCGCTCAGTCTGATTTGCCATTTATTCAGTGGCATCCTTTGGATAGTTTTTTTATTGCTACTAAAAAAAACAAAAGTGTCCTTCAGTTAGAGTTTGTTTTTAGGCGAGATCAAATGAAAGCCCATCTGGACCTTTTACTGTCAAAATAATGAGGCAATTGTTCGCAAGTGACATAAAAACTGTTGACATTTCGACAGGCCTGCTAAAATTCGAAAAAATTCTTCTATAACCCAACCAGCTTGGAAAAAGGAAAAAAATGCTATTTTCTGTTACAACTTGGTGGTCCATTTATGCGGCCAAAATACCCTATAAATCTAGTTGATTGAAAAGAAAATTTTTCTGTTCATCCTCTGCCAGTTTAAACAAATCCATTCTGGAGACAACGTCAAGTGAAGGCGAAATTCTATTTGACTGCATGTAGCGCCCTCTCCATCTCCATCTGGTTTCAAAGTCCTTTCCTTCCTTCTTGTTTACTTTTTCCGGTTCTCTAGAGAAAGGTTGTTAAGCCTTTCTGAGGACCTTTTAAACTGACATTAAACTGACATTACCAAGTCTTGGTAACAGGAATAGTTTATTTTTTGAAAAAGCACTTCTAAGTCCTTATTCTGAATGATTTCGCTTTAATAAGTACCATCTCCTGGATACGGTAACGGGTTGGAGTGTAAACCACTTGGACGTAAATAAGCCGCCATCACGTCAGACCATTGATAACTGCTTGTTTTTTCGCACCTCATGCTTTTTTCTCACATTTATAGTAGAACAAATGTGCTGTGCAGCAGCTGGAATTTTCACATGCATCATCGTCATTATAAACACTATCCTTGGGGTTAGTTGCATCTTCTCCTTCTTCACTATTTACTTTTGTATGCATTTTCGTCCCACGTATGGTTAATAAATCTAGAAGGATGGGGGACGGGGATGGCTATGATAATCGAGAAATTCACTAACCGATTACAAGTTACAGGAGTTGGCAAAAAAAATTCCAGGGCCATGTGCAAAAGGTGTGGAGCCCGTGATACAGTCCACTACATTGGCTTTAATTAGCCATCATCGACGGCGCTTCCAAATGTTTCCACACCGGTCACGGTGGGAGTTTCAGTGGGTGCATTCAAAGGCTCTGCCTCAACGTAGAGATACTAGGATGAGTTCAGACTGCAACTCGAAGACCTCTGATTTCAGTTGGCTGTAATATCATACGTCTTTTAAAGGGTTCCAGTGAGATATCTCGCGCTGCACGTTCTCTACCCTGTTAGCTCAACTGCATTTGGGAGGGAGGACCAAATGGGGGTAGTCGGAGAGGGAAAAAAGAACTCCACGATGCTCAGAAATCAATTTGAATATTTCTTAGAAATCAGTTATCCTGTCAAACCGCATTCTGTTGGGGTCATAAAGCAGATAGGTTAGTTAATCAAACTGATACCATTGCAGGGTTTGATCTATTCCTGGCAACAGTTTGGACATAAAAAATATGGTGATGTTTTTATTCAGTGAGAACGGGAGGGATGAAAAGGGCCAAAACCGTCCACACAAATGGTGTGCAGGTCGTAGTGCGGTAGATATACTTGAATCACTATTTAGCAGAACCCAAAGGAGGCCATGTAGTTTGGGCCAAAAAGAAGGACGCAAATGGAACAAGTCATTTTGGAAGCAGTCTACTTTCCCCTAAAAAAACACAAATTCCTCATACATATTTAACATGTATTTAAAACGAATATTTCAATTGCCTACCCCTTTCACAGACCGGTTTCCTGGTGATGGTTATTTTTGGAATCCTTCTGCGGTTTTTGCTCCCATTCGTAAAGTCGGCAATAGAAACGGTTTTCACCCATCTGGGCTTGTCAGATGGGGTAAAGACTATGTGTGTGGAATTCTTGCAGCTGCGATCAAGTAAGCTGATCATTATTTTGTGGATTTGTTAAAAATCTGATGCTTAAAATTCCCGCAAAGTTTAAAATCCGCGCTTTAAACGTCCATTTGCTTAAACGAAATCTAAACTGACTGTTGTTATTGGCTAGCTTAATTTTCTAAAAATGCAATAATTTCTGCACTTGTTCCTAAATTTCAGAATTCTTGCATTTAGATGGTTTTTGCATCTTTCAGAATTTCACTTTCCCTGATGCCATTATTCAGCATGGCAATCAAAGTTCTGCATTTAATGAAAGGGACTTATTATTTTAAGACATTTAAGCAGAGTCCTGAGTCTTTCCTGGATTCGAAAAAGACATAGCTATAACTCCCCGAGACCTCCCTGAAGTCTAAAGCAGATGCAATAATAGGGCAGAATGTGTATTGCCGATGTACAGAAGGGCTGAGGGGCTAACTTCATGGCGCAGGGACCACCCCACTCAGTGGAAGTTCAACGGCAGAGCATTAAGCACTCGTGCCGTAAAAATAAAGCGTCAAACAAGCAACCCTAAAATTATGTAGTCCCTCTTCTATTTGGGTGTCGTCCACGGAGCTCCCCCTTTGTCAACCTACCGCGTTGTTTATCGCAGTGTAGTCGGTGCTATTAGGGAGACACCCACGAACCAACCGCGCCAGTCATCCAATTTACGTGCAGCCGGGATGGTATTTGGCCGCAATATCAGTGATCCTCCCTGGCAGTTCCAATGGATCCTGATTTTCGTCCTGTTTGGTAATTCTATTGGGCCAAAGGAGAATGTGCTGGCCATCTCGAATGTCTGTCTATAGTCGTAAAAGCACTGGCCCAAAAGCACTGACATTTAATGAGGGACAGGGTTTAAAGAAGTTTCGCGTCTATTCCTCCTTACCACGTTGTTCTTACTTTAGTGCTACCCAGCCTTGCCTACCTAAGTTCCGTCCAGGTAGCACAGAGGTTGAGGTAACGGGCGTTTACTTAGCATCTTTATAGAGGTACCGTAGACAGCTTCGTAACCAATTTGATCAAAAGCTTTACGACTATTGTTGGTACGCTTGTTAATGGCATTCTTTTAGAACACGGGACTGGGGTAGTTGTCAAAGTAAGATTAAACTTTCAACCCCTCTGTCCCTCTTTCTTCACATCAAGCTTGAGCATTTAGTAGTGGATCGGGATCGGATTTGCTTATCACCGCCACCAATGTAACACCCCGAGTCCTTTCTAAAAAAGAAAAAAGGCATAATACTCTGTCTGGGTGGTACGTGCATAGGCCGGTGACCATGCCATCTAGCGGAAGTAAAATTGCGGAGCCCTAATTATTCACGCAATCGAGGCGGGAGTTAAACAGGCAACTAAGGTATTACATAGGGGCCATTTCTTATAAAAAACTGCCAAATGGAAAAGCTTTTACCATTTGCAAATACCAGCTACTCCAATTAAGCAATGCTAATCTTCTAATCGTTTAAAATCACATGCTTTGGATTTATTTTCGATTGTTTAAACTTTCCAAGCTCATCATAAAGCCGTGCCTCATCCAAGGTTGTGTTTGAAAGATCCTTAACTTGGGCGTCTGTCACTTTGATATGATGATTTCAAAATCACACTCCACCCAGCAGAGTTCACTTGTTTTGCGATTTTGGAGTCATCCTTAGTGCTGACGCATTTTAAAGACTGAAGTAAACACTGAAGCTGTCAGTGGGATTTCCAATTTATTCGATTAAAGGTTGTCAGAAAGGGGAATTTCTTTCCAAAATTCATTTGATTTTTAAATCAGAGATTGCCTTTTTATCATGAAAGGTCAAAGCGGACATGGTCAATTAGTTTTAAGTAAGTAAAGCGTGCAATGCTGATAATGGCATCGACAGCAAGTAGCACAAAGTGGTCACATGGCTCAACACCGCATTTTGTAATTAACAATTGCGATGTGCATCATTATGTAGTCATTAGCATACACCCGGACACTTGGTGATCACTTTTTTTCGTAGATTCCTTGCAGATGGCTCCAGTTTTCTCACTTGTACCCTTTTTTGTTAGGGGTTAATTAGTTGTGGTACAGAGGTGAATTTTCTCGCCTTTTGACTGTTAGGCACAAGTTTTACATCCTTAAAAAATCAACTACTTTAATTAGCTACTATTTGGTACGACAAGTTTTAAATAAAAACTGGTTTTATGTGCAAAATTCAGTCT
>NW_020170578.1:6147-28511 GCF_000524195.1 Echinococcus granulosus | reverse complement strand
ACTTGTGCATGTCTTTCGACGCACTTTTAGAGACTACATGAGCCCGTTGTGTTAATAAAGGTCAGCCGTTAATTGAGCCTCAAATAAGTTCTTTTGAAGGCTTGAAAGAAATCGTCTCTTATAGCTCTGGCACTTACTTTTGTAACTCAAAGCTGCTGAAGGCCTGTAGGAACCTGTAATGACGTTACAGGGCTTGTTTATTTACCTGACATCCTATATAACCAATGAATGGTTAAATTTGGGGGAAGTTGCCCATTGTTGATTCCTACATCGTACGTGGTTCTGGGTTACTGTTAAAACCTCCATCCAGTTGACCTTAAACTAACACTTCCAAAATGAAAGATGTTAATTTACTAAAGGACGTCCCTGCTTCAAGCAATTAGCCTGCACATTTAGAGGTACCATCTTTACTGATTTTGCTTCATAATTTCATAATTGGGCTACCGAGTTTCAAATCCAAGAATTGGTAACCATCGCCTTTCAACTAGACCGTGACCTCTAAGACAGCTATGGTGCTTTTGTTGTGACGAGAGTAACCATATAATGTTTCACCAACTGCCCAAATAACCTGAATGATGAAATACCTAGTTCCATCTAATACATAAAGAGCAGGCTTTCGGAGAAGGATTTTCTCCTCTAGACGCCTATCTAACTGGCATAATGTGGTTGGTTTTAAGTTTGTTAATTGCCGCTACAAAGCTAAGGCCGATTTATGTGCTATAAATAGGCTGGAATTGGACCCTCATGTATTTTTGGTGAGCCGACTGGCAGTCAGGTAAGCGCACACCTTTCTCCTCCCCCCAGCTGACCCATACGGATGAGCCATAAAAATATCATGACCTCTTCGATCATTGGGTCGAAGTGTCGTAAAGGTCTAAGCTCAAACACATTAATATCGCTTTGTTGAACAACTTGGAAGCAATTTAAATAGCCATTACAGTGACGAAAATTTAAGCACCTTATGTCTCTGCAAGTTAGGTTTCATGTGAGATCAAAGTGGACTCGTGAAGTTATGACTGCTGTCCCTTAGAAAGAGTAGGAAAGATTCGGGACTTGCAAGGGATTTGCATCTCTTTAATGAATGCTTGACTACTGCCCCCGTCTTAGCCCAGCTTATGTCCCTCCCACCCTTTCAACATATAGATGATCAGCTCACTTGTATAATTGAGTTTGAAAGGACATGAAATCCCTCAATTTTAACGCAAAGATCCATAAACACATTCCTGATTACTGTGCTTTCAGCTGTTTGGCTACCCATACCCTTGTTCCATCACCCTCCTCATGCTTGTGATGGCATTTTGATCTACTCTTAGACCGCGGCATTGCCTAAGTAGCAAGAAAAATGTTTCTATGAGTATGACTAAATTACGAAACAGATAAACCAAAGGTATGGGAGATGCTTAGTGGTACCTTAACGATATCAATGTCAAATTCTGAAAACTCTTAGAGAATTTCCACCAAGTGAGTAGGCTTGAAAAACAGATTGCCAAAAGTTCAGCTGTGAATCCGAACCTTGCCTCTAGTCGTAAACACAACGTTCAAAATTGAAAATACTAAGCCCTTTCATAATGACTACCAGATGACATCAACTTTTACGAGGCCTTGGCAACAACTTGTCGCAATCATTGATGACCTGTGAAGTGCATGTAGTTGCCTGTAAGCTTTATAAAGCTTTTGGGCATGGGTTAAAGGACATCAATGTGCTTTGTTATTTCCTTCATTCTCTCTCCTCTATTTGAAATGCTGATGTCACTAAACGTCCGTTGAATCTTGGTAAAGGTAATTGGAACCTGTCTGCTTCTTGCATCTCAGAAGGTGGAGGCTTACAGCATTTGGCGATAAAGTGGTAACAGAACACTGTGCGTCCAGTGTGTACTTTTTTTTCTCCTACCATTTGCTCGATGCACCTCAATCCAAACGTAAGATAACTTCTCTTTAGAAAGGAGGGTGTTTTGTCGAAACCGTCTAAGGAAAGTCATACATATACAAGGCAGTGAAAGACCCCACAGCCCAAATTTACCGCACTTTAAGATACTGTCTTACCCTCATTCTCCTCAGTGACATTCTTCTGTGTTATGATTGTCACCTTTTCTTACCTTTGGAAGACAGCAAGCGAAATTGAACATGCAGTCTGGAAGAAAGCTGAGATAGAAGCGAAGACGGCTAGGACCAGTTTTTTCTGTCGTCTAAAGGTGAAAGGGGTCAGACAAGCCAAATTTAAAGAAGGCTTTTGTCTCGCTCCAGGGGATTCTTGATTGTCCAGAAATTTCTCCTCCCACGGAACCTGGTAGTTATGTTAAGCAGATTTTCTGCAAAAGGCTGTTTGGGTAGAATATATGTGGGCTTTCTTAGTTAACCCAAAAATGGTATAATTTTTAATGCTTGTTTCGTCACTTTCTTGACATTTCTAGCCTTTCCGTTCACTCATATGGGTCATTCTTAACGACTCGAAGCAGGATAAAGAGCGCGGTTATTCAGTTTTGAGGTCCTTTACTCATTCACCGTGTATTCCCACTTGTAGGAGCGGGAAAAATCGTAAATCTTTTCCCATCTATTTTTAGTACGGTGGGATTCTTGGTATTACAGTTTTCTTGGAGGGCATAGGAATAATCGTTCTATTCAGCACTCAAAATCTCGTAAGTGGTGTTTTAACTGACTCCAGCACCCTCTTTAAATAATCTTTCATTTTTCCTTTTTCCAGTTCATAAATGTCATAACATCAGTGTTGTCCATCCTACTGCGTGATTTTGAGGGCTTTTCGGGATTTTCAACCGTTATTTGGTCTCTAATCATGCAAAAGGTTCGTCTACTTAATCAATATGTCAGTAGTATGACAACATAATGAGACATATGATTTACCTGTTTCAGGAAAATGGGGTTCGCTGCTGCGGGATGGATTCACCCAACGATTTTAACGTTAGCTACCTTCCCCCCGGTAAGAAGTTTACACATACATGCAGATTACCACCGCCTTCAGGAATCTGTCCCAGAGAATGCTGCGCCATTGCTCTTAATGAAGTATGTCGATGTAACTCCCCGAAACTGCACTGGGTGTTTGGCTGTCGGAGTCGAATTATAAACTTCCTCCGACGGGAAATGAGAATTTTTACCCTTATCTCTGTGGGTATTTTGCTAGTCCAGGTAAAATTTACACTTGGTAATTTAGCACAACATTTAAAAGATGTATCTCATGTATTGTATACATTGTTGATTAATGCTATCTTTAATTGTTTTATTGCTCTTTCATTGTTATTTTGTTTTAGTTCATCTTGTTTACACTCACGGTGGCGGCATTGATAGCCAAGTTGAGGTTATGCCGACTTAGATAGAACATCTGTATGATAGTTTGCCTTTTTATCCTTTATTATTCCAAATATATGCAGAATTTTCTTTAGAAAAAAGGCAGTATTCTTTTCTCCAAAGATTGGGTTTCCTTCAAATCTCGGGGAGTTTAAATGACTTGAATATTTTTAGTTTCTGATGGCGAAGGGGACGTTTTGATGTGTAGAGCCTTCATTTAATTTTTGACATAGTTCACACTTATCTTCCAGGCATAACAAGGTTGGCCAGAATGACTTAACCAGCCTAGAAGGTCCGGCATGAGCCAACTTTTGGATTGTGAATAGCGGTTTGGAAATCAGGACTTTCGCGTGCTGGCCAAACGTCCACAGAAATGAGTGCTGAGCTGTGGCATAGGCGACACCATGGTCAAATTCGTTAGTGATAAATACTTGCCAGTCATTTTTGAAACATTTTTACCGTTTACGTCCCTTTTAACTGAGTGGCAGGACATCCTTTAATCGTGCGGTGCCTCACATGCACGTGATGGTCTAACGGCTCCAAATGCAGGAAATTCAACCACCTCACAGCTCCAGTCGTGCACTGGTATTGTTGCCTACGAACATAATTAATAGCCTTTAAGATTGGCTTTGGGTAGTGTTAAAAGGAAATATTTGTCACATACCATTAAATGTAGTAACGCTGAAGTAACTTCTCATTTACCCGGTGTGGAAAGCATAAGTTCCGATCTGGACTGAATCACGTATGCGTCTCTTCCTTTTTAACTTAAATTTCTCATAAATTCATTAATCCCATTAAAGTTGAGTACTTTTTACATCTGTTATGATATGCTTTTTGAGAGCATTTTTAAATATGGTAGACCACACTACTAACAGGCGAATTCAGTAGTATGCCAAGTTGCACTAAACTACCATAAAATCCTCGTTAATGCAACCTCCATACACTCATTGAAAAAATTTTATCGGCATATCACAGTCTTAGGTAGTTCCATTTAGTAGTAAGGTTGGAATGCTGAATTGCAACAGTCGTTTTACTAGTACAAGTTCGTCCTCCCAAAGAAATCTTTCTCTTTTTCTGCGTAAATATCAGTGATTTGAAGTGAGAAACCGATAGACCCCATTAACTAAATAGTGAAAAAGGTGGAAAATCAGTTCCCATACACGTAGTGGTCAATCGAGGATTAAGTGCTTCATCTCGAATTTTAGGCCTTTCACAATTACCACCTCAAAAAGTTTACAATGTGCATTATAACTTAGGGTGACCTTCAAAGTTTGCAATTTTGTTACTTAGGCGGGTCTATTTTACTTGTGAGGGAATTTGTTGCTTGACAATTTGTGGCAAGATCTCACGTATGCAAGGGATTGAGTCACATTCCAGAATTATTGATAGACAACAGTCTGGTCTCAGTAGTAGAAAAACAACGCATAAAGTTGTGTTATTTTTAAAGAATAAAGTATTAAAATGACTTGGACACACTGCAGAAAGTTTGGTGTTACTGCCAAAAAGGGGGAGATTAAGGCTTTAAATATTTCACTTTTTTAATAAAAAAGGATTGTTCCTTTTGAACTTTGGAATCGGTAAAGAGGACCGGAGCGTCCATGGAGATGGATTTTGATAAAAGTTTATTATAAAATTGATACTGCACTTTTCCACGGAAATTCCTGCACAATCTGTTTGCCAGTGATATGGTCTGCATCCTGTCATTGAAATATGTTTTCAAACCTTCGGATTGGAAATAATTTCCTTACAAGTAAGTGTCCCTTCAGACATCTATCCTTTCTCACAAAGGCAATACAATTCAGGAAAAGCGAGCTTTGCCCCTAAAGTTTTTTTCCCAGCCATAAAACTTCATGGTGAATACCTTTTGTTTTAGGCGCCTGTGAGAGTCTATTACTAAAACAAACCGAAGACTAATGCGTTTCCGTATCCATCGATCAGTCTCAAAATTCCTCAAATTACCCACTTAACCACTCATGTTGCTTGCAAAATCATGAGTAATGGGGAAACCCACACACTATCTCCGCATTTCGTAGGACTAATGAAATCGGATGACTTAGGATAAACTGTGTGTTGCAAGATTTGTTTTTCTGAAACAGTAAATAGACAGATTTAAACCGGAGGACTTAAGTCAATCTTTTTATTTCAAAGTAGACCCATTTAAGAAGGTATTATAGCTTCTTGTAAAACTTTGTGAGTTTTAAGGTGTTAACCAGGCATCCGATCTTTTTAGTAAAACTGAATGCTAATTAAGGTTAAATAAACGTCATTATGCACTCAGTTTACGTGACACAGGTAAGAATTCCCAATTTGTGATTTATTTAGCACCTTTTGGACTCAAAGCTCTTCCCCTGATACACTTCGCCAAACCGCAGAAACATCAAAACTCAAACAGGCTATGCGTCAGTCCTATCAATTGCAACCGGAAGCCTTTCTGTACTACAAATGCGTCGTCACCTCACACTGACTGCAGTCCCACTGTGGAGATAAGGCGTTTCAACGATTGACGTTACGATGGTTGGTGGTCAGAAATGAGCAGCGAAAATGAGACTCAAAACAGAAAGAAGACAAGCATTCTTTGTGTGATCGTGGAAGGAATGGGTGGTGGCACATGTTAATTTAACGACTATGGATATATCAAACCTACACTCGATTAGTGGATGGATTGGAACACATAAAACAAACTATCCAGCCACGTTTCAGATAGAATTTTTAACCTAATGGGGATTTGAAACACCCATATATGGGGAGGCTAAATCCTCCGGCCTTTTATTTAACGTCAGCTACAGTGGTTGGCTTTCCTAGCAAAATGTATGTCAAAAATCTGAGAAGAGTTCAAACGGCATTTCCTCATGGACTCTTGCCTCCAAGTGTGAGCAATAAAAGAGGGATTCTATCTACCACACATAAATAGACCACTCAAAAAGGCGCAATCAAATTACCCGTAAGAATCTGTCCATGTGATAATCCACAAAAAGCTGCTTAAATACACTCAATTAAATTTTATAAAATACATTTGATTTGAGGTTTATTGGTCAGCTTAATCCATCAGTAGATTGCATGCTTTCAACACTAGCTTGTAGAAAGTGGGTTTGAACTAACAAAAGTGAGCAGCTAATGGAGATGAGCATTTAAACAATCCCACTTTCTGCACAAACCTAGACCGGTAAACCCAATTGGTAAAGGCTTTTGACTTTAGCTGGCATAGACACAGTCAGAGTTCACCCCATTACCTCAGACAAATGCAATCACCATTGATTGAGTATCCAGTCCACTAAATACACACTCTTTGCATCACACTGCACTGAATCGGGGTATGTAGACAAGCTAAAACCACAGCAGACACTCTACGTAACTCTACACTAGTGGACTAGAGCTGAGCATCCATCGGTCCACCGATGGCCAGACGAATGTCTACCTACATTTGGAAATGCATGCGTATAGAGCAGGCGGGATAGGTCCTTACAAGTGAATCCTCACCCTCCTTCTCAGGGCATTATGATGTGCTTGTATCATTCCTGCAAAAGGAGTCGTGTCTTGTGGCACTTGACACCCACTAGAGCTCCCAGTCAAAAGAGCTGTCTAATTACTCATAAAGATGCATCCCGTGATGTAGCATGACAAGCATTGTTGTGGGAGTGAAGAGCGTGCAGTGGGCTAGAATATTTTGATTAATGGTTTGGAAGCTAGAATGTTACACCTAGCAGACTGCATCATGCCTGTCACATGGGATAGAGCCAAGTTCTGGGCTGAGATTAAAGCAGTGGTTGATAAAAGGAATGATTAGAGGCGATTTGTATAACAAAGGAAAGTGAGTAAAGGTATTCAACCAACCATCCGCAATTAGGATGTTAAGTTCTGGGAAATGCAGGATGACAAAGCAAATTCTTTGTCATAAGTGACAAACATTTGAAGAGAAGTTTATTTTTACTGTTCCAACTTCGAGCTGATGAGGCATTCCAATGCGTATTGCCGATTGTCAAGGCAGTTGCTAATGCGATCGTGTTGCCTGCGCCATATTCCCACAACCAAATACATCTCCTCACTTCCAAAATATGAGGGCACAGGATAGATTTGATGTGGTCATGTGATACACCCTAAGAGGTGCAAAAAAATGCTCCAATGGTCGTATCCAATTTTCCATTTATTTGCCTTTCCTACCACCTGTCCACCAAACCTCCCAGCTACTCATCGAGGATAACTCACGATGTAACATTTATTTGGGTATTGCCACATTCCCAAATCGTGGGACTTGCTAAAATGCCTTTCAAATAGCAAAACTAAAGGTTCTGTTTATTTCTCTACGTTCAAGCTGCAAAATTAGTTCCCTCATTTCTTAAGGACTCAAGTTGTGCATAGAGCCATCCCTTCACTTATAGATATAACTTAAATCATTCACTCTGCTTTCGTCGTAGTCTCCTTCATTATCCATCCATTCTGCATTTGATTTCTCATCTTCCTAAACATTGGTCCCTTCATTTCCAACTCCATCATTCATTCATGCTTGGTTTATCCAACGGAAACTAAGGCCGTCTGCAAGAGTGGATTTCTAGAATAAAGAATTGTGATTACTTCAGTAAAAGTTAGAGACATTTAAGGTGGAATAAGCGGTGCTTATTAGCAAGACGTCATTGATTAAGCACCTGTCAGACTTGATAAGGTTAATATAAACCATTTGGAAGGGAAAAATAAAGCGGTGTGTTTAATCCAGCATCCAATATACCAAACAACTAGCAAATATACATCATTTATCACAACATTTATTCATTAAATAGCAGATTAATGAGTCTTCTACAATTTTGGGGAACGGATCACATGTAGGTGGCGGCACTTGTTCCCATTACCTACAAAGATGGCTGCCCAAATTATCCACAGTGATTGGTTCGCTTGAAAGCCACAGAAATTGCTACATTACTCAGCTTGCACAAGCTTTGTTTCGGATCTTTCGTTCTACTTTCGTTCTACTTGGATGCCATATAATTGGCTCCTCAATCCTCACAATTACACTCATTTGACTGGCACGTATGATCTATATAAGTCCCAAAACCTGCTACATGCACACTCAAAACTTTTGCTGTGGGTGCTTTGTTTGTTTGGTAATTTCATCAACAACTTTGTCACCATGAAATTATGAATGCTTTTGTTTCCCTTTTTCTAGGGATTCATCAAAATGTACTGTCTTCTTGGGTGTCTTAGATGTCTATTGACACTCTTGAATTTAATTCTCTTCGTAAGTCAAATGAGTGGGCACTAACTCCTTACATCCCATACATCTTGCCTTCTCCTTCAAAGTGGGGACACAAATTGACCCTCTTATGTTTTAGATTATTTTTGCGGCCATTGGAATACTGGGCTTATTGTTGAAATTCAGCTACCCATTCGCCGTCACTCTGATGGAAAAGCTGGTCTCCCATTGGCCAGAAAAAATGCTGGGGGAAGTGGTCCTCTTCCTCCAGTACTACGGCAGTAAGTTGATAAGTCTGCTGCAGATTGAAGCACAGCACTTTGGCATTCTTCCTGATAAAAAATTACTTATGTGATTCGCTTCAGCCAGCCTTGCGCTTGTCTTGATCATAATTGGTTTTCTTGTGGCCCTTATCGCCCTCCTCGGTGTCTTTGCTCTGTACTGCAAGTACTCATGCTTTGGATTCGCTGTAAGCTATAAATGCTATTTTGCCTTACTTTATAACTACCAAATAATAAGAGGAATTTTTGTTTACAGTACATGGTTTTACTTATGATTCTCATCATACTTGAACTGGTTCTCATCATCTACCTCCTCGCCTTTCCTCATAAGGTAGGTCATAACATTGTATGGTCAGCTCAAATTTGCCATAAATTCGTACCTATTCTGGGAACATGTATAAGTGTTGCGAAAACGGATTCCAAGAAATTTTTACGCTTGTCTTTTTGCAGCTATACGGAACAATATTAACATTACTTAATTGTTCCTTTGTACACCTTCGAACCAATGATTCCCTAAGTGGACCCATCCTCGGTTTATGGGGTGTCGTGGGTATGGTAGGTGATAACTTAATTGTTAGAAGAATGAAATATTCTTTTTATTTGAAAACGCTTCACAATAATTTCTTCTTTAGGCGAATGGTAATTTCTGCTGTGGTCTACACGGACCCTCCGACTTCGATGGAATGCCGCGTAAGATTCGATTGGAATGGTATCCCGTTAGGCGCTGT
Organism: Echinococcus granulosus; assembly: GCF_000524195.1. Lineage (NCBI taxonomy): Eukaryota > Metazoa > Platyhelminthes > Cestoda > Cyclophyllidea > Taeniidae > Echinococcus > Echinococcus granulosus. The sequence continues at coordinate 19,020 of NW_020170578.1, read as the reverse complement.
GAAAGATTTCTAGGAGAATTATGACTTATTGCTATAAAATTTATAGGAAACAAGTGATAACATTTCTTAAGATGCAAGGACACTTGGTTTTAGCTCCATTTACATATCCACCACCATGCTGCGGCCTCAATATCACCGTGATTAAAGACCCACCACATGATCAAATATGTAACAAAACGGAAGCAGAAAGACTTGGCGTCGGAGGGTGCAAAAAAAAGATTGAGGATTTCTTGGGTTCGTACAAAGGCTACTACTTATGGATCGTTTGCAGCATTACAGTCTACAAGGTAGGTCTTGCTGCTCAAATTCCATCTCGCTTCTTGGGAACCACATCCAATAATTCCAGACAAAGATCTCTTAACCCACAATGGCCAGGATTCTACTCATATACATATCTTTCATCCTATTTTAGGTCTTGGTCTTTATCGTGGTGTGCTGTCTGTACAAGTGGTGGATATGGCATTAAAGATGTCAGCCTAACAAACTGAAGCAACTGCCCTTAGACATCTTAACTGTTTTTTCACTCTGCTTCCATTAACGATGCTTCATATGCAAATTAACAGAATCGGTATTTCAATTTCTAATCGTATTTTGCATAAGATATAGTTACAACTTTTAAGTTATGAAAAGGCTATCAAACCTGCTACAGAGACTGTTTTGTGGTGTCTTGAAATGAAGACGAATTGAAACAGGCGGAAGTTGGGAGTGTGCCGCAGACGTTAGTGATTAGGATGGAGATCTCTTTTACTGTGTAATGGGTAGTGGAGGGAAAAGGGTAAATGGTGAAGGAGAGAGAGTGGGAAGAGATGGTGCGTGAGTTAAAAAGGCGTAAGTTTATCACTTTGGGTCCTCTCTGCAGTCGTCTGAAATCGTAGTAGTGTAGCAGAAGTTCTGTTACTGACCAGGAGGAGGGTCGAGTAGCAGCTGGCATGTCCCAGAAGATATACGGCCTAGGAGAATTTCGTCAATGGATATTTAAGAGCCTGCGTAACGGAGTAAAGAGTTGGAAAAGCTTGTCAGACAAATAGACAAAGTGGGAGGATAGAAGACGTTGCATAGCAAGAGCCTCTCAGAGGAGAATAGTCGTCCATAATGTCCTTGGAGAGTACGGAGCACAATATAAAGTTCCAGTCGGTTAATAAAAGCCTGTATCATTGCTCTGATTTATGTCCGCTTAGTCGGCGTGCTTGCTTGAGATGGAGAGAATTATTTATGAATTCTAAGCAAGGACGACTAAAATTTTAATTTTGAAATTAACTGCCTATCCTGCACCTGCATTGGATACTGAACAAGGAGGAGGTACTACCTAACATTGTTTGAATCGCTTCATGGGAGATATGGGAAAACCTATTTCTGGTTTCCCAAAGTCTTATGCATTTAGTTTGTTCTAAATGGTAAAACTCCTTAAGAAATGACGAGGTTCTGATGAGCCTCTGCAGGTGCTTCTCCAATAACTCAATATTTTGCCATTGCCACTGAGTGGGTGGTTGTGTCTCTGCGTCTTGTGCTCACTGGACATTCAGACGCCAATGGTAACTGCCACAGACTTACATCCGCTTAGCTTGACAAGATGTGCCAAAAAGGACTCTCTGACTTAGAGTGTAAATGACTTCATTTGGGAATTACTATATTTTCAGACTTCATTTTATCTCATCAGTCCTCACAGCCGTGCATAATTCTGCGTCCTGGTCTATTCTAAGCACTGGCTAATGTGTTGTCTTGAGTTTCAAAGTGGATAGCCCTCTGAATAATGTGAATCCAACCGCTGACGGGTATAAGGGTCATTCCACAGTTGCTAAAGCACAATGTCTATTTCAAAACCTAAGTCAATGGAAATTAGTTTTAGTTAAGTTAAAATATTGGTACCAAATCGCATTTGGTGCGCCTAGGGTTAAGTCGTCAGTATAGGTTGGCAAAACTACATTCAATCAAACTACAGAGGATCACGAGGAGAGAAGGAGGAAGAGTGCATGTGTCCAAGATACAATGAAAACCCTCAAAACTTCAAGGCTGATGGGATGGCTGCTAAATTAATAAAAGAACTTCTGAAATATGTCTTACCAGGCTAAATCAACCCTATTGAGATATTTAGCTTCATAGTTGTGATGTTTGAAAGGCGATTAATTCCCTTCAAAGAAAGTCTGTAATGCACACGGTCATTGCGTTTTCTTTCCAGCTTTCGCCTGAAGGCAATTCTGAAATAGGGTTTTAAGGAACACTGATTTATCTCCCATTCTACCTACTTATGATCATTTAAGTAGGCCAGGCGGCCCTATAATATTCACCTTTTAATGTCATTTGTCATCTATCTTCCCGCAGAATACAAGGTTAACTACGATCCAAAGGCAAAGTTTGTATTTGTACCTATTCAGCTTTGAATTACAGTGGATTTTAATGACTCCTCCCACTACGTGACGCTTCAAATCAAGTATCCGGAATAGTCGTAGTATTTTTCATTCGTAAGGGCAGCGTAGGCGTATAATTTTTATCGATGTTGCTTCTCAATTCCCTTTTGAGGTCTTTTCGTGAAGAAAAAGAGCTCAGTAGAGCCACAGTATCAATAAGGATGTAGAAATTGTGGGGGGCGAAGACGCTGTGGAGTCCAGGAGATGAAGCATCGTCTAGACAAAGGAAAAGTGGTTTCGCAATTTAAAGCATCGCTTATCTGATTCAAAGACTTTAGCAATCAAGCGCCCTCCTCTCTATGCTCTTAGGTAATTAGTGAGTTGAACGTGCCATGGGACCTTGGTCCTCGTTTCCGTTTAATAAAGGAACTCAAAGATACCATCAATTAGTACAAGCAGATAGAGGACGTTAAATGTAGAGTTCGCACCTGGCATGCGAGTTCCATTAGTATCCATCAAATGCAAGTGGAAATATTACTTCTTTGTCAGCAGACAGGCTCTCCAGCCAACTCATTCACCTTAGAACAGGGCATCGTGTTCATGAGCTAGAACTTGTCGATGTCTATAGGATTCAAACTAACTTGATTTACAAGTAAACAAAGCTTGTCAGTCAAAGAAAGACAAAAAGATCCACGTAGTTAGCAGCGTTTTGCACTCTTATACATCCAAAACGGAGATGCTGGAGTCTCTATACTACGTTTGTTGCCCTCAAATGCAGGTTGGATCAAAGTAAAGCAGTCAAGCACATCATCGGTGAAGTCTGCTTCATTTTGGCACATTTGAGTGGGCAATAGCATTTTCTAGCTCTTTCAAATCCAAACGAAATCTAACCAACTATGGACTACGTGTGTAGGCGCAAGTAAATGGAGGGATAGTTCCCACTGCTGACCAGATGCTATCTCCACCAAAAGAACGAAGCAGAAGAAGACCTCAGAGATGAGACCTCTTCTCTCAGTCTACTCATCAGCTACTTTGCCGTATGTTAAATGCCTTTAACCATCTTATTTTAAAAGGAAAGTGAAGGAATGAAAGACATGGAGTAAATGCTCTCATGATTCCAACAAATTGGAGATGACTGCCAAATATATCTCTCCTGATAGGTTCTGAGACTGTTGGTAGACCAATGGGAGACCAAAATGGACGTATCATTGGTGCAGTTGCTGAATCGGCAGAGACTCGCTTCAGAAGACGTCACAACTCACTCCACCCTTTACAACTGCTGTAACGTATTCATATGGTACATACACCCGCAAGACCTGTGGCAACACGCTCTACTGATTATTTTAAAGTAGAATGTCGCTTCGTGCTAGCAGACCACCTCACCATTTGAATATCCCCCCATGTTGAAACAGTAGATTTTGTTTTGCCAAACCCAAAGTGGGTGCTTCAGTTTTTATGTGGCAGTCCTACACACGACATAAGCAATGCCATATGGGTTGCATCATTCACAAGAGATGTTCGAGTCATGAGGTGTTGTGATGTGTGGAGGCAGTCAATCAAGATGACAGTCAACAGTTGCAACAGATTGGATTATGGAATAGCATATTACAATGGGAACCTGGTACTAATGCTGTCAGAGGATGTGATAATATGGTATTGGGACACCTAGCTGCTCCAATGTTCATTTTCTGTGCAGTAAGACATTGGATCAAATGATTTGGAGATGTCCAAGTCTTATACCGGTCCTGCGTAAGCTAGCGCCAACCCTACTGATGGAGATTTTACACCCTAATGCTATAGTCACATCACTCACAAACACGAATATTCAGTCAACGTCTGAATGTGAGCACAATCACTAAAGGGCATGTAGTGCATGCTTTGCCTCAGACCTCGCAATGCAACAAAGGCAGTGAAAGCGTACATATGTCAGTACTTCAACACTGATAACGAAGTGGACTTCGCTGTTTGGGGTACTTTGCAGCCATAACTTGAACACGAGAGTAAGTGTGGTTTGTAAATGGGGTGAATGAATGTAGCAGGCAAATGCGTGGGGAACTGCTGATTCCTCCGTTCCCCTCACTCATTCAGCATCTGTCTCCACCTATGTTACCCCTGTAGCCCCCAATCACAATTCTGCCTACCAAATAGCAGTGGGACTGACTGTAGGTAAATCTTCCTTCTGCTTGTGAAATCGTGCGCAAACGAGAATCCCACGCACTTTCCTTCTCATTTCGTGGGAATAATGAAATCATATGACATAAGATGAGGCCTGGTGCAGTAAGATTCGCTATTTTGAAAGAATAAATTGATCGATAAGAATGTTGAAACCCCAACCAATCTATCATTTAGATGTAGACCACTTTAAGAGGGTTTCATATAGTCTGACGGCATTTGAGGAGAAATTTGGCAAAATTACGGAGTTAACTTGACAAGCCCTATTTAGCGTCTAGTTGATTGTTGGTTAAGGCTAAGTAATTGTTACTTTATAGTCAATTGGCATGACAGGAGTAAAGAACCACCGTTCGTGGAGCATCATCCAGTTCTTAACATATCCTCCTAAATCGAAACTCATCTCCACCTCAACAGAGTTTCCCTGATGAAAGCTTGGACTCATTGAATGAAGTTGCTGCAGCCAGTGACGAGCATTGAGCAATAATGAGGCTAAGCACAACAAGGGGACAAAGACACTTAATGTAGTCAATTCAAATTCATTGGAAAATGAATGGGTGGTTAGTTACGTTATATCCGTGAATGTACGACTTTCAGATTTGTGGATGGGCAGCCCCTTCAAGCGTCAAACTAAATGCAATCTAGATCACTCACACACGCCTTTTGCCACGTGTTAGAATCCTTATTCTAATGGCGATTTGAAACACCTTTCTAGAAAGAAGTTATGTCCTCCCTCTTTCTAACAAAAGACTGACACAATCGTTGTCTTTTCGACAATTCATCTCGGATTGTTATCTGCAAGTGTGAGAATCAAAAGAGGGATCCTATCTATCTTGCTAAAACTCACCATTCAATAGGCTCAATTTAAGCACACATGAAATCTTTTTTTGTAGTGATTAATTTAAAGCTATTTATAACTAACAAGTATTCTTTCCTAAGAATTAGTTAAATCTGAGGTTTATAGTTTAGACTAATCCTCTATTTAATTGAATGCATTTAACAACTAATTGTAGAAAGTGGGTTTATACAAGCAAAAGTGGAACGTTAATAGACCTAAGCAATAAAACAACTCCGCTTTTTATATGAACTTAAACCAGCTAATCCAATTAATTATGAATTTTGTTTAACGTCGATACCTTTTTTTCTCTTACACAAATGCAATCAACAGTGCTCGAGTCCTGAGTCCACGAAATGCACACATTTCGTTTACATCAACCTGCAATGCATCGGGGTAAGCAGACATGATCAAATCACTGGGGGTACTGCACGTTACAATTATAAAAGCGTTGTTATGGTAAGGTAATGAAAGGGAGCCTAGTGGCGATTCCTCTCTCGATAGACCAACCAACAGCTACCACCACCTCGTAATCCATGCGCATAAATAATAGCGTATATTTTCGAGATTGCTAAACTGGTCTAACCTGTGAAAATGTGTCCTCATAGGTGAGCCCTCTCCTTGCCTCTTAGAGAATTATGATGTGCATTAATAATTGTTACAGAAGAATTTATGTCTCTTAGCACTTACAAGAGCTTCTAGTCAAAAGGGCTGGCTAACTGCTCATAACGGTGCCTTCCGTGATGTAGCCTGACTAACACCCCTGTCGAAGTGGGTAGTGTGTGCGATAGGGTGAAGATTTATGATCATTGCTTTAAAAGCTAGAATATCACACTCAACAGGCTGTGCTCCGCCAAAACATGGAAAAGAGCCAAATTCTAAGCTGAGGTAAAGGCATAAAGGAATAAATTGGGTGGATTTGTATCAAGGTGCAAAGTGCGAAGAGCTTTCACCCAGCCATCTCCAACTAAACTTGATCGTTTACTTAAATGTGTCTTCACTGGTAATTCCTTTTTCATAGGTGATCTTATTTACTTTAATGAATTTCGCTATTTTAACGTCTGTTTTGATGAGCCACATCAGTGTTTTGCCGATTTTAAATTTTATTTTGCTCAGGGATTCAAAACACTTTAAGGTAGATGAAGAAGCGCTTGTATCGCCTGCGCCCGCATTTTCCATTATCAAGTACATCTCCTGACTACAGAATCAGGATGACGCAAAACCGATTTCATGTGGTCATATGACGAACTCAGTGAAGATGAAGAAAAACGTTTTAATGTCTCTCATTAAATTTTCCACCAATGTACCTTTCCTAGCATCTATCCGTCAAACTTTTCGTCTATCTATGCGAAACTGTTCTCAATACTACTTTTTTGGGTGGTGTCATGCTCCTCAGCGACAGAATTTACTGAAACGTCTTAGTAAATGACGAGATTAAACCTCCCATTTATCTCGCTCCATTTGAGCATCTACCTGAATTCCATCGATTCTGAAGGAACCCAGTTAACCACACTGTGACCCATTCATTCATCAATACAGTCCTTGCTCCACACATTCACCCTTCACTCATCTTTAACCCTCCTTCATCTATTTAACCCTGGCTCATTTATGCTGGACTTGATTGCTCATCTCCAGAAGTCGTTCTTCCACCCAGATATTTACCCCTTCTTTCCAACTCATTCGACCATTCATGTTTATTTCGTTCAATCGGAAATGAGGTCGTCTGCTGGAGTGATTTTCCCACAATTATACACCATGATTCTTTCAAATAAAGGCAAAGTAACTTAGGGTGTTGTCAATCCTCCTACGAAGTAAGGAGTGCATGTTGACACTTAGTTCTCCATTACCTTATGATCATTAGACCGGATGGGACTGAATATGCAGCTATCAGAACTTCCGAGGCTAGCGCAAAACACTTAGAAGGAGACAATAAAATTTATTCAGTAATATATTGCCCTGAAATCATGGAAAAGCGGATCACATGAGGATGTCAGCATTTGCGCACATTGACACAAAGAAGTATGCTCAAATGAGCCAAATTGATTGGTTAGTTTTAGAGCCATAGAAAATGCTACCTTGAAAACCTGCACAAGGATTGTTTCGTCATGTCCTTCGTTCTACATTGACGTTAATTAATTGGATCCTCCAAGCTCACAGCTACATGCGCATGACTGGCATACACGATCTATTTAAGTCCCGAAAGAAATCACAAGCGCATTCATAATCTTTGCTGTGGGTATATAGATTGCATGGTGATATCATCAACATCTTTGCCACTATGAAATTACGAATGCATTTGTTTCCTTTTTCTAGATAATCAGCAAAATGAGCTGTCTTCTCGGATGTGCTAGACTTCTCCTGGCATTCTTGAATCTCCTTCTCTTCGTAAGTCGATTGAGTGCACACTAATGCCTCACATCCCACACACCCTTCCTTTGCCTTCAAAGTGCGCACACAATTCCACCCTCCTGTGTTTTAGGTTGCTTTCGCAGCCGTCGGGATACTAGGCCTACTGATAAAATTCAACGACAAATTCGTCCAAAATCTGCTGGATAAGGTCTCCTCCCAATGGTCGGAGCAGCAGGTGCAAGACTTGGTCAAATTCATCCATTACTACGGCTGTAAGTTGATCAGTCTGCTACAGATAGAATTACAAATTTATGACATTTTGCTTTGCAAAATACTGCTTGTTTGCTTCACTTCAGCTGGCCTTTCGATTGCTTTCATCGTGATTGGTTTTGCTGTGGCCATAATCGCCCTCTTCGGTGTCTTTGCCCTCTTCTGCAAGAACCGATTCTTTGGATTCATTGTAAGCTACAATTATGATTTTATCTTCCTTTCACATTTCCATGAAATAATAAATGACATTTTTTTCACTTTTTTTTTACAGTACATAGCTCTACTTGCGATTCTCACTATAATTGAACTGGCTCTCATCATCTACCTCTTCGCCATTCCTGATAACGTAAGTTACAGCTTTGTACAATTACTTCGGTTTTACCATGAGGTCACAATCTTGCGGGAAATAAAATAATGAGTCGAACAAAGAGGTTTTAATAACTTATTCTATTCATCTTTTGTAGCTAAACAAAGCAGCATTTAAACTGCTTAGGAGCTCCTTTGAACATCTACGAACTAATGACTCCCTAACTGAAGTCACCTTCACTCTTTGGACCATATTGGGCGTGGTAGGTGATGAACTGGTTGTCACATACACGATGTTTTCTATGTAAAACGATTTACGGTAATTGTTGTGTCCATAGGATGACAACAAACTTTGCTGCGGTCTAGAGGGATACAAAGACTTCGAAGGAATGCTACGTAAGAAATGATTGATACAGTATTCCGTTAAATAATGGTGGAAGACCTTAAAACAATCCAAAATTTGTTCCTTAAATCGCACAAAGGGCAAGTTGCATCCCTTTCTTAGAGGCGAGCACATTTCATTTCAGCGGGTCTTCAATATCCACCACCATGCTGCAATATGAATATCACCATGGCGAATGGCCAGCCACAAGCTCAAAAATGTGAGAAAACGGATGCAGCGAATGCGACTGTAGTAGGATGCGAAGGGAAGGTTGTGGAATTCTTGGCAGAGAACAAAACCCTCTTCATTGGAATCAGCTGCGGTGTTTCAGTCTTCCAGGCAAGTGATGCTGCCAACTTTTCACTTTGTTCCCTAAAACACCCAATTGTTGGAGACGTAGTTCTTTCAACTCACGATGGTCAAAATTCAACTCAAACACATGTCTTTCATTTTGTTTTAGTTCGTAGTCCTCCTTGTGATGTGCGCGCTGTACAAGCAGTGGAAAGCGGAATAAAGATGTCAGTCCAGCGAAATGAAGCTACTGCAATGATCACCTTCACTCTTTCCCTCATCCCACTCCCTTTAACCGTGATTTTATAAGCAAAGTAATGGAAATCGTGCTCCACTTTTTATTTCCATAATGCAACAATTTGCATCCTTTGTTTTAATAATTATAAAAACATAAGAATTTACTACAGAGTCCGTTGTATGGTGTTGGGGAATCAAAGTGGAATGGAAGAGGGTAAAATTGTGGGTGTCCTGGAGGGCTTAAAGACAAGTTTGGCGATCTGAGTTCGTCAGTAACACCATCAGAATGCAAATGTTTAACTTCGTCAATTACTGCTCAATGATGGGTGTCTTCTACTGCATCTTTCACTGTTGTACCACGAATTGTTTCACAATGTTCACTACACCGATACAAACGGTAACGACAGCAGACGGGAGAAGAAGTCAAACTATCCTTTCATCCACGAAACAGGATGAAGGATGCTGAAATGAAGACGGAGCTGTTTAACACAGCAAGAAGATTCTCTACATTTACATATGCATTTCCTTTTACACCGAGATTAGGTGTGTCAGAGGGAAGGAGAGAGGGAAGGAGGGTGGTAGAGAAGAAGGGATTGAGGAGGGGAGGGAGTGGTATCTCAAACCCTCTCCCTGTCTCTCTCTGTCGTTGCCCCCTCTGCCATTGTAAGAAGGCAGAGTAGTTTGGCTGAAGATACATTACAGAGTCAGAAGTGGGCAGAGTGGCAAATGGCATGTCTCAGAGGAAATACCGCTGAGCAGAAATTGCATCTGTGAATATTTATGCATCCGCGTAATGAAATAGAGAGTCGGAAAAAGCTATCAAAGCATTAGGCACCGTCGAAGGATAAAAGACGTTCCGTAGCAAGAGCATCTCAGAGGAGAACAGTTATTCATAGTGTTCAATGAGAGTATGGAAGAGAATACATATTCCTGTCACTTTAGTTATTCTTGTATAATTACTCCAAATTATACCACTAAAATGTGCTTCCGCTCGAAAATGAAAGAATTAATCATGGATTTCAGGCATGGAAAACTGCATTTCTAATTTCATTATCAAATGACAGTGGTGTAGCCACCTTGGATATTGCACAAGGAGGAGGTATTTTCCCACACCACTTCTAGTTCCCCCATAGAAGGTATGTGAACACCTGCTTTTGTTTTTCCATGACTTATGGAGTTACTTTTCAGAAAGATCAATCGGTTTTAAAGAAATGTGTCTTTGAGAGATGACAATGCTTTAATCAACCTCTGCATTCACCACCTCTCCACCAACTTCATATTTTGCCATTGGGACTCAAAACGAGATCGGAAGAAGTGGGTGGTTTCACTTCACTATGTCGTGTGACCAGTTGTTTGCAGTCACGTGGTATAAGTGTTAAGCACTTACTCCTACGTAGCTTGTCAATTTCGTCCTTCGTAAGCACAAAATCGCTCGTCGGCGTGGGTGTTCAGACACGACGATAAATTCTCTCACATTGTTGTCGTCTGTGCGGCTATCAAAGCACTCAAAGCTGGCTCAACTGGTGTGATGAATAAAGGATACTTTATCAGTCTCATTCACAATGTGGAGGGCCCTTAACATATCTCGAAAGGGCTTACGAATGGCGAAACATCGTTGAGGCTTCGAGCAAAAATTAATGCATAATCGGATTTTATGTTGTCACAGCAGTCTCCAAAGGTACCTGTGGTGTAAACCCCGCCGTTAAAGATATGAAGAAGTAGAAATAAATGGGGTCTACTTCCATTTCCGTGTAGGAGTCCCGAATAATCTGCTAATGTAATACGTCGGAAGAGAAGGTGGTCAGTCCTCCATATACTGAGACCTCAACTTGTGCAAGATAAAAATATCTCTTCCATAGCTATTGAAGCCTTGCTTTTATTCTGAAATTCATGTTAATGAAAGGAGAGCTTGTGGAGTCAAAATTGTGGTATTAAATCGTTTGTGCAATTCGCAGGAGTTCACGAAGTGAGAAGGAAGATAGGTCCATTTGGCAAGGGGCATTGAAGACACTTCAATCTTCAAGGTTGACGGCATGACTACTGAATCAGTAGGGGACTTCGAAAATGAACCATTCACGGCTAAGTACGCCATATTGAGACCATCTTTTTTAAAAATGATGTTTTGAAGCCAAACAATTTGCTAAATAGTGCGAATTACGCGCATTTATTGCTTTTCGTTAGAGCTTTCTTCTGATGGCAATAGTTTAGTCTGAATCGAGTGACACTATTTTAGGCTCATTACATCTACTTATACGCATTTAAGTAGATCAGGCAACCTATAATGAAGCCGTTCTTACCATCTAAGTCCAGTGTCCTTCAAATTGTCAATTACCTTCTCACGGAATACGAGGTTAGCTGTTAATCAGAGGCGGATTTTTCATCTATACCCATTCGTCTTTCAATCACAGCGGATTCAGTGACTGCTCCCACTTCGTGACATTTCATATTTAGTGCTCAGTAATGACTTTGAAGTTTCGAGTGGTACAGATAGCGTAACCTTTTACTTTGTACCAATATTCCATCTCACTTTCCGCCTAAATTCTTCGAGTAAATAGGGCTATTCCATGATGGGTACGTTACTAGTAGGGAAGCCTGTAAACTTCTTTAATAAAAAAATCTGAGAAGCATTAATGCCAATCCATGAATTAAATGTCAAATAATTTAGAGGCACCACTTTGGTTAATTATGTTGGACATCATTTGAAAGTCATCACCCCATATTAACGGAAGTCGTTCAAAGTGATGACTTATCTTTGTTAATTGTGAAGAAACTAACCCTGCACTGTAGACAGTAAGGTAAGAGGAAAAGAGGGCAATCATGGCGTACGCGAGGATTTAGTAAAAATTTTTATTTTGGAATCTCTGGCTAGGGTAGTCTGAAAGTTTTCGCTGTGCAGAGGTCAATTTATTAATATAAGGCTTGAAAAACAGGGTATTTTCTTGACATGAGACAAAGAAGTTACTGGAATTGGGGTGGAAAGTAGTGATATTTTAATAAAGCTACGAAACACTACCATTTTCCGGATTTGACCTTATGACTCTTCTGAACATTCAGCCAGATTAAGGTGGCTAATCTATGAAAGAACAAAGAAAGTGGTGTGATGAGAAGGCTAGGATGGCAGCAGGATTTGAATTTTTGAAACTTACATTATTAAACTCTATAAATAATGAGAATCTTTCACTTTATTGCCTGTGCGAAGTGAAACAGATAAAGAGAAGAGGCAAAGTGACGCACCTCGTTTTGCAGTACCTAGAGATGTTCCGCAAGTACCCTCATCAGATGGGGTTATATGTAGAAATTAATCATGTTGACAACCCGATTTATCTGCTCTGACAAATTTTTGGGTCTTAAAGCTGCCCTATACATATCTGTTAAACTTTCTTGCGGTTAGGTAGACTACTAACCGATTGGCATACGCCTTTGTGAAGGTCATACCTCATTAGAGCAACAAAAAATTGTGCCTTCAATGTAAACTAAGCACTCCTTGCTGGTGTATTTCTCAACCCACCAGATGCGCTGAAATTATTTACCATAATGACAGAAAATGTGACAACAATAGGGCCAGTTTGCATCGCGCCTAGGGGGTCCCGGTTATGAAAGTGTTGATAAATGAGTTTACTCCTAATAGCTATCTGGAGACCTCATGGTCACTTGACACAGGATAAGGGCGTCTAATCACCCATCTTGCT
>NW_020170578.1:0-6047 GCF_000524195.1 Echinococcus granulosus | reverse complement strand
CCATCTTATGAAATGGATGAATTAATACAGTTTGGATGCCTTACCCCTCCTTTCTCATCTTCTTCGGTTGGGTTATGATTAGGTGGAACTGTTCAATTAAGAGTAAATTAAATCCACATTGCCTCAATTTAGAAAGATTCGATAATCCTACTGAAGAGAGCTCTTACTGCCAAAAAATTTTCTTCAGGTTACGGTCACTGGAATGTTCTAATTGCGTTTCTGCCTAACGGCCATTAAGAGGTATGCTACTAATAAGACAACAGTAGTAGAAAAGTGTATGGTAATGTATAAGAATTCCTGTGAAAGAAAGCGTAAAAGCCGTGGTAACAAGTTGTACAGAAGACTTTAATCAAAGCTTGTGCTGTTAAATCTCATTCATGTTGACACATAGCCAAACGTCACGCCAGTCAGTCCCCTGAGAACTCAATTCATCGTGTAGGGCGCAGGACCCATCGTGAACAACTTGCCCATGGCTTGCCATCTTAAAACTAGAGAAACTGCAGATTTCTATGTAAAAATCAATACTAATGGTGGGGAAATCAGCCACAATGATGAGGTTTTCTGAGTTTTAGACAAACGCTAGGGTAGAATGCAAGGAGGCCAGGCGATTACGCAACTGCAGATTTCATTACACTGGCAAACTCCAAAGCCTTTATGCCATTTGACCACTCCACGTTTTGTTGTCTAGACAACAGGAAAACAGCTATTAAAATACCCTCTTCTTTTGCATTTGTAATCTCGCTTAATTAGATTCAGTCTTTGCGTTGCATACTAAAAGTGCATTTAAACCACCTATTTAGTGAGATTACATATTAAATAGTTTTCATTTTTATTAGAATTTATTCACTGCCTTTTGATTTTTACTGTCTGACTGTCAAAACTTGAATGAATTCAAGGGAAGGATATGAGATTATCTATTTTTGCTTTGATTGGAGACTTCTTAATTTCCCGTTTAAAACAATCAAAACGAAATGACAATGTCTGAAAAAGATTATTAAGAAGTAAGAGCTAACTGCACTCTATTTTAAGCACACATTTTACTATTCCCTGTTCTTCCCATTTCCTGTCCCATTTATCAGGTCTCTACTATAGAATGTACTGATGTCACCGTAAGTTTGATAGACTGACACAGAGAGGCATAGAAATCTTGGACTACTTTTTAACTAATTTCTTATTTAAAATTTGCGCTGTCACTGATTTATGGGATGTTTGAAGCTTTGAGCAGCTGCTGTTATCCCTGCCTTATTTTCAAGCACATTTTCTACTTATAACCCCCACTAGTAGTACGTGCTACTTTTGGAATTAATTATGTGCCAAAAGTAGAATAATCGGTGTAAAATGGAAATCTTTGGTGTTTTTTTCTATATTCTTACAAAGTGCAGCACTTTTCGCAAAGTGATTTACTTTAACCCTCGAAATCGAGTGATCTCAAAGATGTTCACATCGGGCATGGAACCAGGAGGCAACCCATCCATGAGAGACTCCCGATTATCCATTCTTGGACCTCGCATGCGTCATAGGAAGGATTAGAGGCTTAACTAAATGCATTCGTGAAAAAAGTAACTCACTTTTATTAATGAATCTCTTTTTTTTACGATCCACTGCAGCGATTTCAATATCACATGGGAACAAAGTGAGAGGGGTATTATATGACCCGCATTAGTAAAGCTCATTGCTTGTAAAATAAATCTAATATCTTTTTCTCACACCAAGGAAGAAGCAATACAGTGTAATAATAATGTTTTCAGTTTACTGTGCTTAGGGGTTTAGACTACGAGGAAGGCACATTCCGTTATTAGTTGTTTTGCTCTATTTGAAGCTCTTCTGATTAAATAAGGCGATTAAATGGGCTCATGCTTGAACTATTTTTAGATTAACTGATTTATTTCAAACTGCCTAATTTGTTTTTAAGTACTTTCATGCTGTTATTATGGAGATCAGGTTTCTGGGTGATTAGACAGTGATTGGTGTGATATTAAGCGTATCTAGCCTTGTGAGTTGGAAAAAAAGCCAAGCCGAAAACTTCACGAATGCATTAAAGGTTGAACATTTTACTAAAAAAAAAAGGGAGTAGCCAAACATCTGACAAGAGACATTCTGTATGAAGGTTTGACAATTTCTTTCCTGAAATGCACACTTTACTGAAATCGGCAATAGTCAGTGGTATTACAGGAGTTCAGTTTTCCAGTGTTGCCAGTAGAGTTTTTGTTGACATCTTCAAGGAATTCGGTGAAGATGAGGAGTTTAGTCTAATTGTAGCAGGGCTATAGAACGCCATCATATATCAATTGTACTACTTAATTCTTTGGCGCAAATTAAGTAGTCCTTATTTTGTAGTAGTACAGCTTTGTTGGTTAGGATAGAGACACAGCTATAAAAAAGGGGAACAGCAGAAAAGATACAACATACACCTATCAAGTTCCAAACCCATCACATCACTGTTGACTAAAATGAGGACCAGGAAGTAATGTTATAAGGGATATCATTAATAAGGCCGCAGTGACAGTGCGTGCGTGCATAAAATAGTGTGGCCGTTAAGATCCTTGTGAACGAAGGTTTTGTCTTTAAACCCTGCAAGACTTCAAGCGCAGTTTTTATGATGACAAGCACAAAGTACCATGGGGAGGATGTATACTTTCAGTGGTGATCCCGACCAGCCTCGACAGACACCGACACTGAAAGCATTAAAGCAAATTGTCCTGGGATAGTAACGGAAAAATGAGTTAGGAAGAAGCCGTAGTTTGCATTACTCCTAACTTGTTTGTTCGTGAACTCAAAATCTCTGGAATGACGTTGGCATTCATTGAAATAAAATATTCAGTCCCTTTGGGCACTAACGGTGACTTGAAGCATTGCGGTATTCGGTCTTGGTAGCAAGATCAACCGGTCTTCAAACTGTTTAACCTATTACTCAGACGTGGCTTTGTCCTCTGGAGGATAGTGAAATTGCATTATGTTATGAGTACTGCCATCTGCTAATAATATAGACGAAACCAAAAACTTTCTCTCTGCTAACAACTCCATCAGCTTTAGCTGATGCTCGAGTAGATATTCTGGCTTTTCCAAATCCGTGATGAGAATAAAATTTCGACACTTGATTATAAGGGTATACATTAATCCTTTCCTGCCAAGCTCCTAGCTGGAGTAGTTAGCAGATCAAGGCTCTGATGCAAGTTTCTTTATACGTCGACATGCCAGCTGGCTAGATAGGCTGTGGAGACTGTTACAGACACACGAACGCTTCTGTTATTATGTATTTCCTACGTTCGAATTGACCTTGACCCCAATACGTTTATTGATTCACCTAAAGTGCATCGGCATGTGGTATCCACCAATTAAGGGGAAGTGTGGGAAAGGAAAAGTAGCCAGGAGAAGGGAGTCTCCTAGCCTACCAAAACAGGAGCTTTTTCTAGGGATTGAGGCTCATGCTTTCCCTGCTAATAGTGGAATCGAATCAAGAAAGGGAAGAAACAGGTCACTAAACTTCTGGAAATTCCGCTATCTAACTTGTGTGGCCTATAAATATTGCCACCTTTTGTTAGTACCAATCAAATTGCAAACATTGCTTCCACAATCCAGCTGTTATTATTTAGTAATCAAGTTGGGCAAACACTGTTGGACTTTTTACCTCTCTGATCCAGTATACCAACCAAATGCTCTATGGCGAGGAGTTTTTTGGCGTAGTAAGGTGTTTTTCACTTCAAAGATGAGTAAACCACACCTCGCTTATTTGTCTCAGCTCGTCAGATAATCATTTCAAGGTAAGCATGCTTTTGGTCTCTCGGAGATGCATTTCTCGCTTTTGTATACACCTCTCTCAGAACTCCAATGGTAGGCATGAGCTTATAGCTGTTTTTAATGGAGACAACTAGTTTGTACCTCTGACATTCAGCATTGTCTTGGAACGACAAAAAGCCAGTTGTCGGAGAAAATCATTTGAATTTTATCACCACACTTTGACGCCAAGGGTAAGCGATTTGTCTTCCAACATTTGTGAGAAAAGGGAAAGCCATTCAGATGTTCAGATGTACTGATCTTTCTTTTAAGTGGTTCAGTGATTTGGAAATATCAACCAACTTGGCGAATTATTAGGCTTTGTCTGCAGTAGCTGTCTTAAAAGTTAAAGACAGTTAAGTCATTTACTCATTTTAACTAGCTTCTGTAGGTGTCACATTTAAAGTATTGTAAAATTAGCTGTCATAAAAAGGGCCCAAAGTAATTTCGAGAGTTAAGAAGGGCAAATCTGTGCCCAAAGCAGTCTTGCAAACACATTGCGTGACATAATTTGAAGGCGAAGCTGATGCACTGCGCATCAAGTTCAGACAGTGTTGCTGAATTTGTCCTCCATTGGATGGGGCAAATAAAAGCCGACCCTCACCCAATTGCCTGTCTCGAAACCCATTCTCTCCTAATTACTCTCAATGAAAGGACTTTACCAGTGTTTAACACTTGTTTTGTCATTAAACCACTTCTTTATTGCTATGCTCCCAGAATCCCACTTTTTAAGATATCTACAAAATTTAATCACACTATCTGCGCATTTTACTCCTTTTGGGTTTACTTCCACTTTTTCCACTGATCATTTAACCCAGATAATCACGTGTTCCCTGTTTATATCAAATCGAAATATATGTTAGGGTGTTTTCCTGACATTTAGGAAGCCAAATAGGAAAGACCTAAAGGTCCCTTTTTGAGGGCAGCACACAATTTTGTCGATCACTTGAAGACTGGGCGGTGATCGGACTGCTACAGCACCTACTTCGAGGTGACAATCGATGACCAGCAAATAAAAAGTTGTCAAAATCTGTGTGAAATAGTAGCAAATACTCGATACAACTGGTGAATACAAAGTTAGGTAAAGGCTACACCTGATTTTGTATAAATATAGACCGAATAAGCAAACACACCCCACCACCTACAGCGGCACACAATGACCACTGGTTATGGTAAGGTGTTTAAATGTATTCCTAAATTTTGCACTTCTTCTCCAATTTTGGCAAAATTTATTTATCACCCTTAATTTCTACACCACAGTAATTGAAGTGGCTGGTAGAAGAGGTAGGACTGCTTAGACTCATACAAAACTGATTATTCAGAAGAACGTTTCAAGAACGTTTCAGCTCTACAAAAAGAAATTCAATTAATTAAAAAGGTGGACTTTTGGACTTGTTGCACAAAATTCTGAACACTTTATTTCGAAGATCAGTCAATTTAGGTAGAGCCTCTAGCTAAAGCCAAGTTCGCCCTCATATCGCCACCTTTTCCTGAGGATTCGTTGCCTTAAATTGTTAGCTAGCTATCTCAGTACCTCCCAACAGGAAATGACAGCCCGAAATATCTCCAGGACTTGCTTTAATTAGGCCTTGATACTCCCTTAAAAAGAAACTGAAAACGAAAGAACTAAAATAAGCTCTTCTCATTAATTACCGATGTATGGGGAAAGGAAAAAGAGGAAATGTTATGTAAAGAATTGTCTTGCACCCATTTATAATTTCTTAAGTCTAATCATTGAATGTAGATTGAGGCAGTAGTTCTGCAATCACGCAGCGTGATGTGCTCACATAACTACCATAGCAACGGCCTTGAAATGCCGACATCTGATTGGACGAATGCGTATGCATAAGCTAACGCCTAAACAGGGCATAGCAACAGTTAAAAATCTTATTCATTTATTCACATAACAGTGTAGAGGAGCCACACTTCTGTGAGTTTAATTTTTTTTCTCCTTATTTCCTTCGCTTTGATAAGAGCATAGTTTGCCGTAAGGTAGGTAGGCGACTTTCAATTTAAAGACATAGGCTATTTTGTTCAGGTATCTTAAGCTCTCCAAAATCTGTGTCACTGAAACTATTTTACCTTAAAAAAGGTTTTCACTGATTAAGGACTTGGCTATTTTAGATTTTTATTTTTCCCACAAAATGATCATGTCGGAGGAGGGCATTTAATTGCTAATATATTTCAAAAGTTACAAAATGATATTTTTGGGAATAAGTGGACTCACTTATTGCAATAGTAAACTATAAAGATCAGCAATGGGTACAAATCAA
>NW_020170579.1:100324-103272 GCF_000524195.1 Echinococcus granulosus | reverse complement strand
GCAGTGAAAATCAGTGGATCCGGCACGGCTTTATGCATGCGAACTACAACGACAGTTAAGGGAACAATCCTGGAGTCCCTGTGACCAATGGCTGAGGCGATGAAACAGCGTGACCCCTTTCGCCGTCTGTGCTATACTAGACATCCCTACACTTGTACTGGACACTGAGTCAATGTAGCCACAGATAGGACCGCCTTTGTCTTGTTCGCTGTTTTTTCTCAAGTGGTTGTAGAACACTGATGAGGATGTCTTCTCCGTGACTTCCTAACTAGGGAGGAGTTACGCGTTTTAACTACAATCAGCCGTGTTTGCGTCCAGTGTGAAAAATGGCAGCATTCAAATCGGCGTACCCATTGGAAAAGAATACTGAGGCAAAGTGGGTGAGACTGGGTCGTCCCACTTGGCAACTGTTATCGAAAGAGCCTGACTCGCCCCAAAGCTTAATGTTTGCATGAAATCCTCTTCTTTTGGTTGTTAATCTGATTCAAAATGCCCTAACGCCATGAGTCTGGGGTGGAAAGACTCACACAGCTCTCAAGTTGTGCTTGCAAATCACCTCTGGTGGCCTTCTCACTTGGATTCCACGCTAACGACATGACCGACAATATTAAAAATATGCTGCGTTCCATCAAACTTAAAATGCACAACACCCGAATGCCACTTGACACAAATGTGATCCTTTTTGCACATTAACACCATTCAAGGTCCGAATTTCACACTTCCACTACTACTGCCATGTGAAATTACGAGTTAACCTTGTAGGTCATAAATTGCAAAAACTAGAAGAAACGAGTTGTCAAAATTTGGTGGACTTTTCAAATACACCCTTAGGCACATCAATTCCATCATACTTACAGCTACACTTGGCGATTGCCAGGAATGCAATGAACGAAAAACATTCCCACGAAATACGATTCGCGAGTTTTGCGAGGAGCCGCGATGGTGCGCAAACTAAGTAAGACGTTCAATTGTTCAAAACAACTTTATGCAAATGCATCACACTCAGGCCAATGGACTATGCAAATAAGGGTTTTGGGGATCACAGTGCACCTGATTCTCCACACTTGACTTGCATTCACAAATGACACTCCTAATATGTGGTGGTGAAGGCATGTGAACAAAGTGGGCGGAGAGAGGGAAGCATTCGCAATTCCTCTATGGGATGAACATGAGCGAGCTCGGGCCTCGCCAACTGGTGATCGTACTGCCCTACATGGACTTTCCTGCTGATAATTTGCATATCCAAGCTGCAGCTCATTTTGGGAAGCCACTCAAGTGTTAAGATAGCCACTGAGACACAAAAATGTAAAAAAGTGCTAGTCAGGCCAGAGACAAGTGAAATCAACAGCCGACTGGGGCATCAGGAGAACAGTAAAGTGGATTTACAATCCACCACTGCTTTTCTTTCTGCAGTGAAAATCAGTGGATCCGGCACGGCTTTATGCATGCGAACTACAACGACAGTTAAGGGAACAATCCTGGAGTCCCTGTGACCAATGGCTGAGGCGATGAAACAGCGTGACCCCTTTCGCCGTCTGTGCTATACTAGACATCCCTACACTTGTACTGGACACTGAGTCAATGTAGCCACAGATAGGACCGCCTTTGTCTTGTTCGCTGTTTTTTCTCAAGTGGTTGTAGAACACTGATGAGGATGTCTTCTCCGTGACTTCCTAACTAGGGAGGAGTTACGCGTTTTAACTACAATCAGCCGTGTTTGCGTCCAGTGTGAAAAATGGCAGCATTCAAATCGGCGTACCCATTGGAAAAGAATACTGAGGCAAAGTGGGTGAGACTGGGTCGTCCCACTTGGCAACTGTTATCGAAAGAGCCTGACTCGCCCCAAAGCTTAATGTTTGCATGAAATCCTCTTCTTTTGGTTGTTAATCTGATTCAAAATGCCCTAACGCCATGAGTCTGGGGTGGAAAGACTCACACAGCTCTCAAGTTGTGCTTGCAAATCACCTCTGGTGGCCTTCTCACTTGGATTCCACGCTAACGACATGACCGACAATATTAAAAATATGCTGCGTTCCATCAAACTTAAAATGCACAACACCCGAATGCCACTTGACACAAATGTGATCCTTTTTGCACATTAACACCATTCAAGGTCCGAATTTCACACTTCCACTACTACTGCCATGTGAAATTACGAGTTAACCTTGTAGGTCATAAATTGCAAAAACTAGAAGAAACGAGTTGTCAAAATTTGGTGGACTTTTCAAATACACCCTTAGGCACATCAATTCCATCATACTTACAGCTACACTTGGCGATTGCCAGGAATGCAATGAACGAAAAACATTCCCACGAAATACGATTCGCGAGTTTTGCGAGGAGCCGCGATGGTGCGCAAACTAAGTAAGACGTTCAATTGTTCAAAACAACTTTATGCAAATGCATCACACTCAGGCCAATGGACTATGCAAATAAGGGTTTTGGGGATCACAGTGCACCTGATTCTCCACACTTGACTTGCATTCACAAATGACACTCCTAATATGTGGTGGTGAAGGCATGTGAACAAAGTGGGCGGAGAGAGGGAAGCATTCGCAATTCCTCTATGGGATGAACATGAGCGAGCTCGGGCCTCGCCAACTGGTGATCGTACTGCCCTACATGGACTTTCCTGCTGATAATTTGCATATCCAAGCTGCAGCTCATTTTGGGAAGCCACTCAAGTGTTAAGATAGCCACTGAGACACAAAAATGTAAAAAAGTGCTAGTCAGGCCAGAGACAAGTGAAATCAACAGCCGACTGGGGCATCAGGAGAACAGTAAAGTGGATTTACAATCCACCACTGCTTTTCTTTCTTCTCCTACATTTCTGAAAATTCGCACAAAACATTGCCTCGCTGAACGGTGGTTAGGGAAAGTCCAAAGCGTCCAGTGCTGTTCCAAGCGAGTCGAAGAAAAACGCTCAAAATCACTGGCATTAAACAAAT
>NW_020170579.1:96039-100224 GCF_000524195.1 Echinococcus granulosus | reverse complement strand
CAGTAGCTTTCACTCTAGCAACCAAGAAGAAGCAGGACGATCAAAACTCTGCAAACCTAAAATTGATTTCTAAATGCCTTACCAACACGATCGTGTGGAGATAAAGCACCACTTGCAAACACAAAGTCAAATTCGACAAAGGGAGGAGCTTCCTCTTTAGTGGCACCACATTGCATAAACAGGTGTTTCGTTTACATTTCGTAATCGAGGCACAGTTTCGTTATGTCATTATCAGGTTCCTACAATACGTGCATTTCAGGGCGGTGTGACTGAGAGTTTGCGCTAAAAAGCTAAACAGACTGCCATTTGCAAATGCGTGCAGCGGCGTCTTTATGTTTTACGCACAGGCATGTCAAATTTGATAAGGAAGCAGCTTCCTCTTTCGTGGCACCACATTGCATAAACAGGTGTTTGGTTTAAAATTTCATAATACCACTGTCATGGACACATGGCATAACGGAACTGTGCCTCGATTACGAAATGTTAACGAATCACCAACGCTATTACCAGCGCTATTGCCATTATCAAACATGTTGTAAAGCTTAACAAATGAACGATGAGTAACATGGTGATTATTATGGTGTTTGGCCTGAAGGACTCTGTTCGGTAACACTCGGCAACTGGGCAAGAACGATTCTGCATTCCGTTTGGCACAGATCTGTCATTGAATTTTTGCGATTTCTGAGTCGGACATATTGCGTCATCTTTGGGCCGTTTCATGCGCTACTTACGATGACACGGGTATCCCTCCAAAGACATATGGTTTTTCTCCATAGCGATCCCCCGTCGTTTTCCAGCATCATTTGGCTGACGAAGTTACTCTGTTCGAGGAGAAGTGAGTTCAGTGCCACATTTTGACTGCAAAACATGCAGCGTGAATAAAATATTTTTGTCAGCAGCTATCATGACTCCATTTGGGCATTGTTTATGATAAAATCATAAACAGAATCCACATCGCATAAACAAGTGCCTGATTTGCACTTCCTGATCTAAACACACTTTCCACATATGATCGTCTTGAAGACGCGTGCACGCGGAATCAGTAGCGCATTCAAATCAAATGTTATCACAAACACGCAATAATAGTAGTCTGGTAGGTGCGTGAGTGCATCCTCACAGCCATACGGCGCTGAAGCGCATAAGGTATAAAAGGCAATTACAAGTAACGCTAGGCGCATTGGAACTTTTGTGTCATGGGCAACGGTTTCCAAAATCGTGTCTCCTCTCTGGGTATCGTGGGGGCAGCTGTCGACAAGGGTCAACCAAAGGACGGAGTTCAGAATGGACCGAAGGCGATTCGAGAAAATGGTCTTATTGGACTTTTGAAGAAATTGAGTAAGTCGTCTACTAGAGTGAGTTTCAATTTGCTCTCAAATTATGCGTCGCACGCGTGCAACACAATCCATGCTCTACTTCAGTTGATCGACTTAACCAAATCCTCAAGGCTTACGTGCTGCTAACGCTTTACTACTCAATGCTAGATGCAAAAGTGAATGACTACGGAGAAATTACCCAGCCAAAGGATAGCGAGCCGGATGTCATTTTGAACTGTGAGAACCAGCGAGCACTGGTAAAGACCACTTTGGAGCTGACAGAATGTGTCTCGAAAAGTGTGAGTGAGAACGACATGACGCTCATATTGGGTGGCGATCACAGCATCGGAATTGGGTCGATTGCGGGTCACTTGAAGACCTTCCCCAATTCCTTCGTTGTCTGGGTTGACGCACACGCTGATATCAACACGCCTGGCAGCTCTGAGTCTCGCCACACCCACGGCATGCCTCTCTCTTTTCTGCTCACCCAAACCAGCAAACTCATTCCGCAAACCCAAGGCTTCGAAAACATCAAACCTGTGTATGTTTGAGCGCCTTATCTCAATTACCACTACTGGCCGAATAGACGCATATTGATCCCGTTTCTATTACAGTCTCGAGGCTAACCAACTCCTTTACATCGGACTTCGAGATGTTGATTTGCCAGAGCTGTAAGTTAAACTTCCGAGTTCATTAAATGTTGGAAGGATAAATTCACTGCTTACCAATTGTTTTAGGAAGTTTATAAAGGAGCTCAATATTCCGTACTTCGATATGCATGATGTGAAAAGACTGGGCATCCAAAATGTCATGGAGATTACTCTCAAGACCATAATGCGATATTGGTGAGTGATTGTTGGAAGTCATGCATTTCCGGTGAGGATGGATAGGAAGCACTCAGCTTCTGAAACATGGTTCTTTTGCAGTCCCAATTGTCATATCCACCTGAGCTTTGACATTGATGGGTTGGATCCCAAATACGCTCCCAGCACAGGAACCCCCGTTCCCGGTGGTCTCTCGCTGGAGGAGGGCAAGTACATTTGCAGGACTCTTGGTCAGACGGGTGGGTTGACATTGACGACGTTTAAGCTCATGCCTTAACTGCATTGTCAGTAGTGACGCCGATTCGGCTACGATAAAAATATTAGAGCAATTGTTCGCGATGATACTGCAAGACGAACACCTACACACTGGAGAGGAAATTCATGTTTAATATCTTCTGGCATATTTTGCCTTTAACAAATAGTTGATCAGTATTCTTAGCCTAATATCTCCATGAGGTTACGCCAGGAATGCTAAATCGGTGCAGCCAACAAGGGGCCGTTATTCCGTCTGGTCACAAGAATGAATGGCACAAATAATCGAAGACGACATAGCGATGCATTGGGCGTCTACTTCGTTGTGGAGGGGAGGGTGCCATTGAGGCGCCATGTGACACAATTAAGAAAGCACGCCTAGAGCATGAGGAGTCAACAGATCGTCTTAGAATGCTTGCATGTTTTCTTCTTATGAGAGTGAGGATAATATCCATGCACTTTGCTATTTAGGGCGGTTGAAATCAATGGTGGTAGCGGAGGTCAATACATCCCTTGGGTCAGCTGAAGACGCGACGGTAACGGTGAAATCTGCTCAAGAGATTATCAAAAGTGCTCTGCTCCTGGACTAGAGGCGCATGCAATACTGGCTGATTTATGCACACCAACTGCCAAATTGTGCAGCTTAGTACATTTCCTCTTCTGCTTAAGTACAAATTTGATTCTGTCATTTGCTATTTGTGAGAGGAGAATGTGGAAATTTGGGTAGTGTGAAACTTACTGCATGCATGTGCATGCAAGTGAAATGACTTGTAACATCAGCAATTTTGGCAGCTGAAATGCAAACAGTGTCAGTGGAGTAATGAACTGTGTGTTTGACAATAAGGGAGCAAGTTTATTTGGACCCCTCTGGCAGCGCTGAGGTGAGAAAAGCAATGGCTGAATGTGCAAATCATGAAAAATCACAACACGACTTGCGTTATGCTCTATTCTGCGGTAATGGATGATGATCAGCCACCACTTCGTGGTTATAATGGTCTCATCTTCCCACTTTTAAATTAACGACCCTTGAGAATCATAAATTCACGCAACTGACCCGATGCCATTGAGGTTCACAAGTGCATAATTTTGTGAACAAGCACGTCTCTCTCACTTAATACGAAAACTTTTGAGTCTTTTAGACTTCACTCAAATTCTGTGTGGTGAAATGTATGTTCGTCTGATACTGTCAGCAGAGTTTACGGTCATTGCACGAAGGCAGATATTCGACTAGCATGAATGGATTTGGTTGGTTATTCCTTTCTTCAAGTTAATACTACGATGAGGCTTTCACTGGAGTAAGGTTTACATAGGAGCAGCACGACTGCTTGTGCGAATCGTCACAGCGTGTTGGTAAGGCATTTAGCAATCAATTTTAGATTTGCAGAGTTTTGATCGTCCTGCTTCTTCTTGGTTGCTAGAGTGAAAGCTACTGCTTCCTGCATGATGGCAGACAAGCATAGTGATCGGTTCAGCACCACACCAGATTCTACCACCATGTTCTCTGCCTATATATTTAGGTAAAGCTAACCCAATTTGACTTGTACTGGTAACGCATTCAGGGACCATGCACAAGGAGGGGATTGGGAAAGGTGGTTAAAAAGACGAGGGAGTGATGCAATACGTATTCACTCGAGTGCACCTCTGAGTTGAGAAGCGCCCAGTAAACACACATCTCGTGACGGAATAGTCGTCGTCGATGAATGAGTTGGCAAGGCGTGTTTTCAACGTGCGTTTGCGTGATCTCTCTCAATCCTTTAAATATCCCTACCTAATCAGTATATACGTTCCCTGAGCAT
>NW_020170579.1:94318-95939 GCF_000524195.1 Echinococcus granulosus | reverse complement strand
TGATGAGTTTATCAAACGATTAGAGTCAATTGCTATCTCGTAGATTCATTACTAGTGCGGAGCGATCAGAGCAATCGTGACCTACTATACTGACCTTCACTGACTTCTACTAGATGTTGCTATGTTGTCAGCTACGTCTATTATCATGCGCCTAATCAACTGGTCTGCATGAAGCCGAGATAGAGAGGCGTGGTAGATTACTGGAATCTCCTACACATACAGCGAGATTCTTTTCTGATCCTTTATTTTCCATCGGTGTTAAAGCGAAAAATTGCACTTTGCTCATCTGCGTTTGAGGAGATCAAAGAAGGAAAGGGCCCAACACTGCTTCATCATCTATTACAAAACTCCTCGGTTGGTATTTTGAAAGCAATCTCAGGGAGTTGTGCAGCGCATCACCACCAATATTCAGCACTCATTTTATTTAAGCACAGCACTTGTGACCATCCTGTGGTCGCCTTTTGTCATATTGCTTTATGTAGTAAAACGTTATCGGTTGCATCTGGCTACACCTTTGTTCTCACCAACTATCGTTTAACATCCTTCATGTACTAGTGCACTCTAAGGGTAAAGTCCGCTGTCAAAGTGATTGGCAGACAATTTGATAATTCGAGTTAATTGTTTAATGGCCAACGAAATTATGCGCAAGTGAGTGGCAACGCAATGGGATGTGGAATCACTGGAAGAGGTGTTATTTGAATAGGAAATGCATTCGAATATTGTATGATTCGTGGACTAATGCATACCTCTTGGCAGTTCAGTAATAGCTACGATGGCGAGATAATGGCCATGGCATGCGCTCCTTGTTCTTGACATTGCACTCGGCCACCACAACTTGAACAAAATTACTAGTTAGCATGTTCGGTCTGTGATCTCAAACCACCATTGTAGAATTCCGAATGCGCAATGTCGCCAAGTTATAACTAGCATATCTTGCGAAATGACTAATCATCTCGCTGCATCACCAGTGTGGAAGCGATTAATTGTTTCACAAGTGGATTTGAATGCTTACATTGGGGAAGGAAAATGTAGAGCTCATGAAAAGAGCAGAGAATCGGCAAATTTCCAACCACACACCGAGATGCATTGCTGGTTTGACAGCTGCAATTTATGCATTGGGAATTTCACCATTTGTCGGCACCCCATTGTTCACAAAATCCACGTCTACTCCGTCTACTATGAGTTCCTAATATTCATTTAATTAGATCCTGTTTCAGTGACAGTAAACTTTCTGTGCTTGCCTTCAGAAACACTAGGAAATTTTAACTACCTGAGTGGCAGCTTGAACTCTCTGACCAGTGATTGCATTTGGCATGCGAGATTCTGCAGTTCATCATAGACGTTCTCTAGAGATAAACAAAATGTGTAAGCGAATAACCTCGGCATGTAACGAATTAAACATCGTCAACCACATTGAGCAAAAGTGACTTTCTTATTGCTTTTAGGAACATCTATTCTGTTGATAAGCTTCGGATGCCAAACATATCACAAATGTCGCTCAATCTCACGCTTCCTTGTCTTTCTGCTTCTGTTAAAGTAAAACTCGTTTGGCAAGCGAAGAGGCTGCATAATTTTACTGATGCTGCAAACGCCAATTTCTAACTGAGAAGAACGTGGTCTT
>NW_020170579.1:92959-94218 GCF_000524195.1 Echinococcus granulosus | reverse complement strand
CCATATTGAAGGTGGAGTGGAACAGCCTCTAACCCTACTATCGCATAAGAATAAACGAGAAAGTAATAACACTTCGCTGACCCATAATGACTGTCGAAGAAGCGAGAGCATATTAAAACACTACTAACAAAGTCCTCGGCGAATGCGTCGCGAGGTAAATAGAGTTAAACATGTCCTTAGTCATAGAGAGAGCTGCGTTTCGTGGACTTCTGGTTCCTGTGAAAGGGGATAAACACGAGCCAGCAACTCCTGTTCCGCGTAGATTCAAGTGGGATAATCATCTTTACTAGTCAGCGTAGCATGGTGGAGGTGACTATCAGGGGAGTAGAGATCCAACTAGCTATCACAAGTGTCGATAGAATCGCACCTCTTGAATACATTAGTTGTGATCTCCATATGGTCAGTTTTCACCAGGAAAACATCACTTTTGATGTTTTATTGAGGGATTTTGTTACCTCCTGCTTGAGTGTTACAAGCTAGGGAAATATTTAAGTATCCCTCCGTAAACGGTGCATTTTGTGCCCTGCAATTCAAGCAAAAACAACTGAAGTGATGTCAGAATTAGTCACCTCGAAATTGTCTAACATGTGTCGGTAAAAATGCACAGAATGGATCACTAAATGATATATCCTGGTTGGATATCAATGCGTGTGGAATGTGGAATGTGGCGATAGCATCAGATAGAGGGGCTGAACCACTGAATTCATTTGGCCCTCTGTAATTACCAAAAATTACTATGTCATCGGACAAATGATCGTTGAAAAGGCGATTTACATCCAAAGTGCGTCGTAGTGTGAACAGTTCGGTCAGTGCATCACGGCTGACTACTTTGGCATGGAAAATAGACAATATATTCATTGCAATCGTCTACGTTGACACCAATATTCACCCCGACATTGATATTGGCTTTAATTACCGGCTCTTTGGTGGTCCCCTCATCTGCAACTACTTGGTGATGTGCAGGTCGTAAGAGTGATGACAGGGGACGACAGGCACGAGTGTTGAGCTGGAAGTTCATGCAGCGCGTATATCACGTGGAACAGTTAGAGTTGATGAGTAGAGTATATAAGACGGCACAGCCCAGCACACAAGTCAGTATAGGCGAAGGCAAGTAGACTGTAAACGAAATGGAATTTGTGAGTTGGCCAAACTCGTATGGGTTGAAGTCGATGAATGTGGGCGAGGGTATGCACAGTTCACAATATGTGAAGCAGTGACTATGGTCCTCAATGGTGTTGTCACAGTGTAGTAAGCCATGG
>NW_020170579.1:87797-92859 GCF_000524195.1 Echinococcus granulosus | reverse complement strand
GATGTTACTTGGATATTCGAGTTTCACTAAGTGACCATGCTTGGACAAATATTCCTTTAAAATATTCTACGCTGGCTGTTAATTCACTTCTATCGGTGGACCTCCATCAAATGGGTTTTATGAAGATTGTACTAATTTTTCCAGCACTAAAATGCAAATCATATCAAAACGGGTATAATTGTTTGTAGGATAGATGTGTGTGGAAACAGCGTTTGCTTTCTCACACATTGCATTGTTGCAGTTATTAGCTCCAATCCGTGCTGTTGGAGGAGGTAAATCAAATTGAATATCAGGACTACATCATTGCATTTGACAGCTGCAACTTGAGCGTATTGAATGCTGGCATTTGTCGAAATGAACATCTCAATCGTCTTCGTCAAGAAACGGATGTCATTTGTCACATCGAAAAATCGTACGAGGCTAAGCAAGAAAAAGGATTTATAAATGATGTAGAAAGGGAACCAAAAGAGGCGGGGAAAGGAAAGAAGAAGAAAAGTTGACGATAATGTCAACTGGTGAGAGACAGATGTTTAATAATTTTATGTGTAATGGGTGCATCGTACAATCCCCAATCCTCAATAAGAAATATAAAATAAAGACACTAGCATTCTAACTGGCCATATCTTGACTTATCACCACACGCAATTAATCACTTTAGTCTGGTGATTTGCAGATTTATTGTGATTAAAGTCTTACGACATTTGCAGGTTGTGAGTTCCAAAAGTCTACACAAACCTTAGAGTGCCCGAACGGCATCAATTATAGGTCCGTCGCAGAAATCGCGCAAAGGATGCCAATGGAAGATTTAGTTATGACCCTATCAGAGAACACCGCAGACACTTGCAATGAGTGCCGAGTGGCTGTAAAGTTCTTACATTTGTGGCAGTAGTCCACGAAAGTGACCCAGCTCAATAACTTATTAGAACCTAATGCAAGAAAGCGTTTATATGCATTTAATGCGGACCAACTCCACCATCTCCAGTTCTCATTATTTCACTTTAATATTGTTCTGACGCTACAGCTCTCATACCGCCAAATGTTGGCTGAATATAATGTAATATATAGTTGGCAGATTTACGAACTACATTTAGCCCAGCGAATTTCAGCTTAGCATCTTACAGGCATGCTTTGAAGAGGGGTCCCCTCTCCTATTCTTCACAATGGAGAACAACACCCTCTTGATGGAACAGCTTTGAGTTTACTGAGGCGGTAGTAGTGAAAGTGAACCAAAACCTTTGCGCATAAAACAATTTAAAATCGCATTGGTCGAATCGGTATCAGCAGCTGCTACTGAATTGTTCTCCACGTCTTTCCTTTCACAAAATCGCACCGTTTAACTTCCTTGCTAACACGTCAGCGACTGCACATGCGTAACATTAGCTCTCCCAACCAATCAACCCCGCATACATTCAAATCAGAACCAGTGAAGAGTCTATTGTTGTAATTGAATAGGGGAATTAAGAAGAACTACGCTGTCATTCTAATGATTTAAGAACTTCCACATTTCCACCAGCCACGCAAGGAAAACGAAAGGGAAGGCGAAGACTGGTTTCGCAATTTCGGATCATGGTTAGCGCTATTAGGGTAGAGCTCTGTTTTAGTGTCTTACGAAGAGGAGAAGGAGATATGCTGCACTTAAAATGCCATACAGCTAAGATTTGTCGCAAGTGGACATAAATACTTGTTAGAAATGGAACAGAGGAGGTAAAGTTCAACATCATGTCTGTGGAGTGAACGAGGTGAACAAGGAGCTGTTCCTTTCGGTCCATGCCGAGTCATCACCAAGACCTGAGTTACACTGACTCACATGCTTACAATGCCATGCCGCAGCGATTAGTAACTCCAGAACTTACAAATACATGACGCGGTGCCAGATAGACTATGACCCATTTTAGTAGAATTCATGTTTACATGATCATGATCATGTGTGCGAAATTTCGGCCACACTGGTATCTATGTATGTACATATTGACAGCACTCGGGCTGATGGAGAGCCCCAGTGAGAGACTTAGTAAAGATCAAGTCATCCGCCCTCTCCTTCCTTTCTCTTACTTCATAAGCATTGATTTAGTGACATTTTTAAATGAGTCTGCTCTCTAAATTCCGACTTCTTATTATGTTTTGTGAAGTACCTTATAGTACACTGCATTTGAACACTGTATGCTCAGCATATAACCTTTCACAAATGTAATGAGTTTAACAAATAACTAAATGCACAAGTTTTGTTTATTTTGTTCTAGTGCTGTTACGGTGTCTTTTTCCTCCCTTTACCATCAAGCTTTTTCCATTACTTCAAGACACAAACCACATTTCCGACTCCGATTCATTATAAGAAGATGCCTTTTACAAAACGCAGACGTAGTGTAATTACAAAGTAAGATTATTTTTTTGCAACAATAAGGTCATGTTTGCACCTCAGGTTCGAGAGCACTTCTTGTGTCAAATGCACACATCATACTGACCTGTGCAAATTCGTTTCTGGTTGCGTAAATTCAAATCCACAACCGAGTCAGTTGTACTCCTTCTTAATAAAGAAATTCTTTACTTTAGGTAAATGCAGAAGAGTGTTAGCAAGAAGACTGTCCTAAAATGGCTGAGAGTAAAGCAGGTGCCGACAATATGCTTTGTAGTCACAAAAGTAGTATGATGTAACAATGGAGGTACTTGATTACGCAAGTGAGAAAACAGCAAACATGTACAAGATTTAGCAAAGTCGGCATGAAGTTAAAGCGGTATTTTTGAGTTAAAGGAAATCAGTGCATTTCTTCGCAGTGTACGCTCTTACCCATTTTTGCAATCTTGGCCTAAAAAACGATCAAACAAACCATTTTACTCTGCTTTTACACCTGGTATGTTTTGTAGCACATGTAAGTGAAGATATAGTTTCTTGTGCTATTAACTCTAAGGTGCAAGCTGCCAAAACTTTTATTGCAGACAGAAGATGCAAAGCACTCACCTCATATGCCTAGGCAAAACTAGCAAAACTGCTACAACTATAACGAATGGATTATGCAGATGCATGGTAAGGCTGCACATTAAAGTAGGATATTGCCTGCGATAGCTTGTGCTTAGCAAAATTAATTGCTCTACTTTCGGTAGAATGCGTATAAAGTCATGTCCGCTGTCTTTGAATTATGATATTCACTGTCTCCGGTGGGTGGCAGAATCGCATTTCTGTACTGTAGTTGTGTTGTATTTGCTCTGCTGTCATTCCCCCATCTACTTATGAGTTTGACATAAATCTGGTTTAACAAAGGATTACTTTAAATGCATTTCACCAGTTCCCTTGAATAAAAATTGATTTACCTGATTGAACAGATTACGAAAGATTGGTTTCCAACAGAAGTAACTTCAATGCATCTGTTTCAGTGATATATAAAGGGAGGTAGGAATATCTTATTTGTTATTATTGCTTTTGACTCTGCCTTATAAAGTTCACGGGAGTAAGTCCTCTTTTACGACGACGACTAGCTGCAACTTAACCTTAGATTTTGGCAACAAACTACTCAGAGTTTCGCCGACGCACCTCATCTGGGTAGCTTTATCTTCGGATCTTGTCAGTAGCTCCAATCCTATCTCAAGGTCCATAATCACTACATTGGTGCCAGCGGTACCCGAATCCGGTCTTAAAGGATACCTACTTTAATTACTATCGCTGAGTAATAAATCTCAGCAAGGCAGAAGAGGGGCACATGCTGCAGATGGGAGACGCTGTGGCGACAACTTACAGTAGGTCTGAAATGACGTCTTACTTCAGCGAATGCGTATATCTATGTTCTGCAGGAAAACTGGTAACCTCCAAAGATGTCCGATGCAGAGATTCTACCGTACCTGTATAAAGCATTAAATAATTCAAACATGTGGTACCCGCTTCACATCTCAACGCCTGTCTCCAAGTTGGTAATCAAAAATGTCCGGAATGATGGCATTTTCAGTCGTGAGTGGTTTGTGTTTGTGTCTACTAAGGCGTTTTTCTCCCGAAACCTCACAATTACGATCCAGCCGATTGGAGCTTCAAGCACGATAGACCTGTAGCAAAAAAACTTATTAATAAATCCATAATAACCGAAATAACATATCTAGTCTGTTTAAACAAGTGAATTTTACTTACACTGAAGTTGCTAGCCGTTTGCTCGTCCTTCAAAGGATAGGCTCATTGCAGAATAGCGAGGGTATTCAAGGGAGTATTTCGCTTCGTTTCGTGGTTTACTGGCATTTGGTAAGTCCTTTTTGCTAAAGTGGGACTCAGCTCCTTTTGATCTTTCACTTAAATTCCCAAAAATTTAAATTTGCAGTTATTCCATGAAAATTATTCGCAATAAAGTGGATGTAGTCTCGCATTCCTAGCACGCCTTCCAGTGCATTAAAATCCACCAGAAAAATCCTATCATCACACTCAACTAAACGGCTTGCATTTCTTTCTCGGCACATATTGTTAAAGGCAGTCGCACTCCTCAGATGGTTTATATCTTATCTCCTCCTCCAGACATTGTTAGATGTGCAGGCAGGTATTACAGAATGACGGAGAGCACGTCACTCAACAAATACACCATTTGTGAGCCCTCAGTGAAGGTGTTGTATTTGCCAAAAAGGCAACCTCACCAATTTTTCATTTCGCAACGTCAGGAACCAGCATTCCTTTTAAACCACATTGGACGAAACCACTAATTTTAATGCCGGTTTTGGTGTTAATGTAGGTTTTTCTCAAGTGTATTGACTCGGCCTAGAATCTTCTTTATTTTCCATGACACTTTCCATCCGGACCCTTTTGCCTTCTCATCAAAGGGACCGCAATTTACCTTATGTCTCCTCCTTCTTCAACCCCCTCTTTTCGTATTAAACTTTTGCTTTCTACCTCGTCTTCTTTTCAGCGCCACTCTCTCACTCTAGTCCTCTTCCTTCTTACACGCATCCATCAGCAGTGTCTGACAATCCGTAGCCCATGCCGGCTCGTCCCATTTCTTCCTCTACTAAGGTCCGCAGCCGCAACACTCACAGTGAATGACTTTTTGGCGCGATGAAATGGATTAGCTGCTGGAATCTGATAAACATCACATTGGAT
>NW_020170579.1:80592-87697 GCF_000524195.1 Echinococcus granulosus | reverse complement strand
TTTATTTCTGGATGCGTCTGGTTTCAAGAAGCAGAGTTTCTAAGGGACAGGTATTCCGACAGACAAAATATTTTAAAATGACAAATCTGCTTTCCCTCGTCCATGCCTTCAAAAGTGTTGATATCTCAATACCTGGAATACACTGCACGTGCCCACTTCACATAAAAGGAGTTTAGATCATCTTTGCCTAAAGCAGAAGCAGAGAGTGCTCATAATCCAAGCAGTACTGTCTCCTCTCTCTTCTGGATAATTTAATTTTGTGCCCAGTCATTTTGCATTTTAGTCAGTAGCATGAGTTGCATGAATTAGAGAAGTCGGTCTATTTGGCTTAAGGTGGGTTTAATTAATAGACCCAACAGCGTGACAAATCAACTAGAAGTATTGATAGAGCCTTAAGCGCGCCTGCACACATGGCACTAGCACAAGGTCTACTCTGAGTCTGTCTGAAGGTGTAACATTGGGAAGGGCATTGTAAACAATGACCAGACGTGGGTCTACATATAAGCTCATTGGAAGAAACTGAAGAAGTAGGAGACGCTCATTTACAACGGACAAGGAGGGAAATAATGGCGAATGGTTAAAATAATGGCAAATCATGATAGATGAATAAATGAGAGATAGATGAATTTTTTACGGGGCGCACTATTTGTTCTCTCGGTAGTAGTCTCATATTCGGGTACAACTCACCTCTTACTCCCTGCTATCAAGTCACACAAACCCTTCACTGCATCAGCTTTCATCATTAACTCATTCCTCTCTAAGGATGCCACACTGAAGAATTTAACCACTTAGGCCTCATTTTAATGATAAGATGACCAATACTTTCAATATTTCACATCTGCCACATCATTGGCTCACATTCCTACTCATCCACGTCGATCCACCTACCAATTTATCCATAAGGACAAACCACATCAACATAGTTTACAGCAGAAGTGGGCGTCATGGATAGTTCGCAAGGGAACACTTCAAACTCACTCCAGTTATGCAAGTGGGAATGTAAGGAAAAGGTGACTTCTTTTGAAGGTGTAAATATATCAACACGAGTCATGTGCCTCAAAGCATTACAAATATAAAATTAGTGAGGTAGAAGCGTGAAAAAACCATCAAATCAGCCAAAGTGAAGAGTTGTGGCCAGACACCAGGTGTGCAGTGACAAGGGTAGGGGCAAGTACATGTTCTGTGAGCGGGTGAAAAGTGGATGAATAGCAACGAAGGAAAGTGCGATAGTATGATGTGGTTGTAAGTGAAGTGAAAAGGAGTAAAAAGCCATTTTTAAAATCTAACAAAGGGCACCTTTTTCAATGTAAGGAGAAGGCAAATGGGAATGCGAATGGGATGAGTAGGTGCACCCCGGTAACGCAGACAGACGGTAGAATGGAGGACACAGTGACGACTGTGAGCATGCAGGCGCGCCAGTGGAACAGAAGTCGCAACGTCTGTCGAACCGCTAGTAACGCAGTCACTTACGCTGCACCTCTGCTCATCCATTTCCATTTACATAAAAGTCTCCCATTTTACAGGTGGAGTTATCAATATCAATATCATGGTTTTACTCCTCCACCACAGCAGTTCTTTGGCTGTCCACTCAATTACCCATCATCCACAACCCATGATGTCTACGCTTGCACAGCTCGTGTGAAAGCAGAGCCAAGAACAAGTAGTCATGGACCAGTTCACCTTATTTACGTGTACCAAACAATTGCTCCCCCCACAAAAACACCACAAACTCTAATGCCGATTTCTAGTTGCAACAGCCAGCCACTGACTCTAAAGCATTCGTCTGCCTTTCTGTCTACCTTTTCGCTTACCTCTCAGTTCTTTCCCACTACTTTTGTTGCCAGTGATCATATAGAATAGCCCAGTGGACTTCAGTTCGCATTCACCAATAATTATGTCTTTTCTATGTCTTTTGTACTCTTTTGCAACGCAAAAGATGCAACAGAAAAAGATAAAGTGTGGCTGTCAACAGGCAATTGTATCATCACAGACGATATTCACACTAAAACAATTTGTGTCGGGAGACAAGCAGAATATCTATACATTTAAGCCCAACTAATCCGATGGTTGCGGTTGTGGTTAGAGTTGACACCAAGTTGGAGGTTATGTCATCCAACGCATAAAAAATAAAAGCAGTTTTGTAACAGAGATACCATGATCATTTGCGGCTATGTGATTCACATTTTACTCAAAGAGCGCTACAATTCAACCTGGCAACCTTTGGAAATACTAACTCACTCGCAAAGCTTTGCTCTTCCTCCCTAACCGCTACTCAAAATGGGAAATATGCAGACTATTCAACTAGGCTTGTCTACAAGAGGACACTTCGCCAACATTGTGACAGGTCAAAAATGCAAACAAACAGTGACACACTCCGTCCATCAAATCAGGTTTTTCAATACAAATATGCTTAAGTACAGCACGTGAGTTGCAGACAGACATGCCAGACCCTCCTTGTGGCCGCGAAGGCGGCATAACAATCGGTACGGAGAGGGCATAGCACCTATGGAAGGCCTCTGTCAAGTAGAAAACCAGTGATGAGGGTAGAGCAAAAGACAGGCTATAGTTAGGCAAAGACCATACCACCTTGGCAACTCTTATTAACACGACAGCATTGAATCTTAAGGATACTCAGCTCCGATTATGACTAAACACCATTTTATTTGACATGGTTAACCCTTAAACTGGGTTGTTGACCCTGGTTCTAGTTAGATTTGCAGGACACATTGAAGCGACGAAAATAATAGTCTAAAAAAGTAGAGCATTTCATGGTAATCAAGCACCACAAGGGCCACCCCTACACACGCCCACGAAAAGCAGTATTCTATAAATAAAATGTTGCAGATTTTAGAAGTGTGGGGTAGTGAATGCGTCCTTCGCAGATTGTTAACGATATGAATTGATATTTATAAAACGTTTAACCGCAAAAGGCATCAAAACTCAATAGGCAAATAGTAAAAAACACCGCATTTTTCATGTGAGGAAAGAGGTTTTTCAAGCTTGCCTACGCCTATTTATGCATGGCATTTGGAACCAAGACTTTGCAATTGATGTACGTGTAATGAAATGTTACATCACTCGCAGTGACCTTCACCCAGGTTTGTTCCTGACACTTCATTTTTTGACCCATATTAAATTGCTTTTGGCACATCCATTTGTAGGTGATTTCTCTGTGATAATTTTCGCCACTGCTACTTTTCTAAAAATTATACAAAGACAACGACTTGACGAAAATCTTGACGGCATTGGAATTGAGTTAAATAGCGTAAAGCTGGATTATCCTCTGTATTCCTTTCCTGCATAATTTTCCCAGTGCCGATAGTCAACTCCGCTTGGCACCCGACAATAAAGTAGACCCACAAGGAGCGTTAAAGGCGAATCGAGACTTCGGAATTGGCATTTATAAAGAGGGGTTACCACAGCAATGAGTGTAGCCCATTACTACCCATAATGGCCAGGGACGTGTCGTGAACCGTCCCAGTGCAAACGTTGTTGATCAAGACCTCAAACAATGACACCGAGCGCGTGCATACATGAAGCAAGGTGCGGCGACGCATCAGCTTTCTTGCCAAAAACTGTCAAAGCTCTTAGCTTGCAAATGTCTACTCGAATGAACGGATGGCGTTGGTATCCAGTCATATTAAGAGATTTGGCGCCAGTGTTTCAAAGACGGCTTACCACACACCACACAATGATTCGTTAGGTTCATAATAATAAATGGATGCTTTCCGTCACCTGTTTGGATAAGTTAGTATAGTACTTGTTGCCACGATCGGATAGACCAGTGAGGCAGACCATGAAGATGCGCAAAATAATGATCGGTCCCCTCTAAAGTGAACCACACCACTCCATAACCATGCGATCGGTCCTGCGCTGACGCTGAATGTCAATTCCAAGGTGAGCAAGGTGTTGCGCTATTAGCAAGAGGGTACTCGCTATGCTCATAGTGTCCAATCGCGTCTTAGAAGCTTCTAAAGCAAAAATTGTCCCGTCGGTATGTTCACCTCCAATATCATCGTCTGATAGCACTTGTGATATTAGGAACTCTAAAATGTCAGCCACAGAGGAATGAAGAGCGACCACTTCCGTTTTTATTGCAAATCGAAACTAACATTTAGCCTAACCCACTGACTTTTAATAGGCTGTATTCTAGCCACGTGAAGGTGTCCAGATAACACCAACATGAATGATGATATTCATTGTTAGGCCTTCACTTACATTGTAATGAAACGGATCAAGGTAAAGGGAACTGGAGGTCCCCAATCATGACACGTCCTTTACATTTACTGCTGCATCCATCGAGAGTAAATAGGCGAGTAAAAACTAATTTGACGTCGCATTGCGATTATAATGGGGAACGTGAAGGCTAACCCCATGTTACCCAAAGTAAAATAGGACTAACGCATCGGGGCAGATGAAGGCCAAGTAAGCAACGTGGACTCGCAAAAACGATTATTTCAGAATACCCATCGAAAAAGTTTTGTACATTATCATCCCTCTTATCCAGTATGAGAATGCACTAATTGCACATTACCAGTGAGCCCGTGGCAGTGAATAAGCAGCACAGTAAGCACACTTCGTGTGGCAAAGCTAGTTCACTTTTCCACTCCCATTTGTTTGCTAGAAGAAATGGGCTGATAGTGGAACGATCAAAGGCCTGTCTAGCCATCATCTCTTAAATCTTTCAAAGCCAATTATATAGGCCAAAATATGCACATTTTAAGTTAATTATATCCTAATCACTAGCAAAGGTGTGGTCTCCTTCTACTGAAACGCTAACTGAGTAGCATGTCTGCTTGTTTCACTCCCACCCATCCTTAGAGCTTTAGCAGCCATCTCAGTTAGCCCAGACATTATTTTAGTAAAGTTGTCTAGGCATTGATGAGTAAACCATGAAGTAGGGTTTTCAGCATGTAATAATCAAGTAATTCCCGGCTGTTACCATCAACATAACGGCATGAAATCAAAGGGAAATCCAGCTCACAGTAAGGTCGAGCACCAAATGGCAGGAAAACTATAAAAAGGCAACATGATGCATGTGATCTTATTACCAAACTTGTTTTCGTTACTTTTAGCTGGATTTGTAAAGCACATTTGGACGACGAAAATGGTATTGTGGAGAAGGAAGGATTGTACTAAGCACTACATAATCCCGCACTCCAAAATTAAGCACAGGTTCCTCAGAATGAAATATCGCGTGCCTTGGAAGTACAAAAAGGCAAATTTCTAGTACTTGCCTACACCTACCCCTACATAGCCTCCAAGACCAATACTTTAGTAGTGAATGGACTTATGAAGGAATCGTTGCATCATTCACATTGAACGTCACCCAGGGTCTTCTTTATACTTCAGTCATCACTTACTTTAACTAGCATCAACA
This sequence comes from Echinococcus granulosus, assembly GCF_000524195.1. Taxonomy (NCBI): domain Eukaryota; kingdom Metazoa; phylum Platyhelminthes; class Cestoda; order Cyclophyllidea; family Taeniidae; genus Echinococcus; species Echinococcus granulosus. The sequence continues at coordinate 82,317 of NW_020170579.1, read as the reverse complement.
TGTGAGACTTCAAGATGAAAAAGAGAAAATTTTCTAGACTTGATGCATCTACTTATGGAAGATTTCCAAATAGCAACTTTCACTACTGCTGCTTTTCAAAGTTCTTCTTAAATTAACCTCACGAGAAAACTCTACGGCATTGAATTCGAGTTGAAAGGCATGCAGATGATGTATCCCATGTATTTCCTTCCTACATACTTTTCCTAGTGTTGGTAGTCAACTATTCCCTGCACCACACTATCGACTGGACCTTCAATGAGCGTTCATGAGGAAGTGGGATCTCTGAATTTGCAATTGTGAAGAGATGGTACCACAGCACTAAGTGCATTCCATTACTAGTAACGATCAGCGAACGCGGCATGAAGCATTTTAGTCCAAGCACCGTTAATCAAGATGCTACACCGTGACACCAAGTGCGGGCATACACTAGGAAGGTGTGGTGATGAATTGAGTATCTTGTCAAAGATGGTCCATACCATCAAATAGCCTATTGAATGTAAAGAGGATCACAAGTACAGTTTATGCGGTAATAAGGCATTAAGTGTTAAATTTCAATGACAAGTCACCATTCCGGGTGCAGTGATACCTAGAGTACGGCACCCAGGGTGTACGATGTTTGGTCATAGACACCCAACCTATCAGCTATCGTTGAGGATAAAATGCCTACTGAAGGATGGAACATTGCAAATAGCATCTGTATGGGTAACAAAACTTCTGAGTGCAATATCAAAACAGAAATTAAAGCAGTGGAGGTATGCACAGCATCACTAAGATTCCAGTACCTATGTCGAAGTAATGCAAGCTGCTCTATGATGGTTCAGCTGCAGTGACACATTTTTGCACCGATCCTACTTCCCAGGAATTGACTGATGGCTAAAGCACGTTCACGCTTTAGAGGGTTGTACTGAAAGTAATGTGGGAATGAATCATACGAAGCCTTGGAATAGACGGATAAAATTCAGCACCACTATGGACGCTTAAATAATAGCAAGTGTTGCTGAGATTGGCTGGATTGGTGCGACTTAGCACATAAAGGTGTGTGACCAGCCCTCTGCAATGCGACCCAGCCACTCCCCCAGTCCATTGTCGGCTTCAAATTTCAGTTTCATTACGATGCAAGTGGTCTTTCGATGATGCCACATGTCAATTCCAACAGGAGCATGATACTTAACCAACAGCAGGTCAGTCACGATATCATCCTCGATGAAAGAGAAGACTCCCACGCTTGCCTGTCTGCCTAGCATCCACTATCACCACACATTCATTTCTGTGGCCAGACATCCACCTTGCTCCACCGAACTCACCAATCATTCACCCATTCATCATATTCGAAAATCTCCCTTTAAATTACCCATGCACCCATTTCTAAACTGTTAATCTACTCGTCCATTCACAACTCCCAGCGTTTAGCCAACCAAGCAGCCATTCACCCAACGGCCTGACACTCACTCCTCAGTGTAACATTCTTTCTTTCCAGATAGTTACTCATGCTTGATTCACACATTTTTATCCATCCCAGATACCTACATTCACTCCAGAGTTTAGCCTTTATCCACTCATCCACCTTGCAACTGTAAAATTTCAGGTCCAATTTGCTCGTGCATACCTTCATCCCTTCAACTTCCCCTCATTCCAATTCACTCCTTCGTCCAAGTACACATGAATTCCCTGACTAATCTATCAATTTAGACTCCCTCCTTCCATCCAATATCTGTTCACACATCT
>NW_020170579.1:73802-80492 GCF_000524195.1 Echinococcus granulosus | reverse complement strand
TGCCCCAGACTGCTGTATCACACTCCATCAACATCCAGTTTGCCCTCATCCATCGGTAAAAGCAGCTCCAGGACACTTTGAGGCAAACAATACAAAAACAGCTGATCCCACTCGCAAATGATGAGATTCCCACTTACACATTCGCATTAGAACCCCGTTAGGCAGGACAACAACAATGCAAGTAATGGACGAGCGCACGCCAGTTGTTCTCTCTAACGAAAAACGGAAGCAGGGGGCAGGGTGCATTACAAAAAATGGGTAAAAACGGTCAATAGCCCGAATATATGCTAATGAGTACAAAAAACCAGACCTGTCAACACTTAGTATCTATTAGTGCTGCGAGAAGGCACCTAAACAGCCGGTAATGGCAGTGGGAGCAAGTAGCACAAACTCCCTATCAACATCTCTGAACAAACAAGTAGACTACGGAAGAAATGGAAAAGTAGGAAGCGGCTCAAACGAAGGTACAGTGAGTTTTATATCACCCACGCGCGATCCTTATCCGGCCGCTAGTATCTACGGCAGATGCAAAAGACTGAACTTGACGGTAAAGGAGGCACATCTCATTTTGAGTACACAAATTAAGAAAATGCAATATATAGTGTAACGCAAATGCAAACGCGTATATAAATTTGTGGGCTCATTCCTCCATGTATCCACACCCTTCACTGGCACTGACGATTAGTGCTGCCTACGTCAGAATCGATGTACCGCATCGCACCGCAACGCGCTTTCGTAAATACCAGCTGCAGCTGTACAAACGTCCACTACACACGATACATTCTACCTGCATGGAAGGCATAACAACTTGGATGGTGCGCCTGTTACCGAGTAATTGTGAAAAGATATAGAGAAAAAGGTGGATAGCGACTTTCTCCTAAAACATGTACATGAAAACCATTAAAGGGCACAAAACACCACAACAACTAACTAACTAAAACCCATCCTTACCCATCATTTCACGGTGTAACAGCAAGGCCGAATTCCAAATTGATTGTACTTCAGATGTCTCATTGCGTATCAGGCGCGACATCAAAAACAAACACATTCCCCCCAACTTCAACTTTCAAATCATCATTGACGCCAAGGAAATGTGATAAATTAGAGAAGTCTTTACGTTTCATCAACAACTTGAGCCTGTACACCTATAATTTACCTGTTAAAATTGCCAACATACGTCTCACGACGTAAAAATACAGCAATGGAGAAAGCAGCCAATCAGGTCCAAGCAGATAATTAAAAGAAGCAGATGCAAAAAAATATATAAAAGAAGTTAAAATTTAATAATATGACTAACGTTATATCAATGAATAATTATTATTATCATTGCTGAGCGAATCATTTGGTTTTGTGTTAGCCATGTAGTATGGGTAGAAGTTAAAGTTAGACGAAGGGTCAAAACTAAAGTCGCCTCTCTGAGGACCTATCTATCTAATACTTTGTCTATTTATTCAACTATCCACTGCTCTAAATCTTTTCCTGCTTTTGAAATGCATAACAGTCAGTGCAGACAGCATGCAATAGATCCTTGAGGCTGGCCGGGATGGACCTCTCCACAATGCTCGCAGGAGGTATTCAAATAGTGAAAAATGAATCCCTTCGAATTGCCAAGAAGATAAAAGTACGTACCTTGTTTAAGCGGATAGGCGGAAAGTTAACGGATGGAGGTGAAAAAATAACACTAGGTTGACACATTGTTTAATTCGCTAGTGCCTATGCCGATTAACGTTCAAGGGGAGAGGGAGGAGGGTGTCAGGTTTAGCATCTCTTAAAATGCACATATGCTAGTGCAGATAAAATGCAGCAATGCCGAAAGTCCAAAATGCGCATAAAGCACCCATCAAAGACTAAGTAAAGCACATCACGTCGACACGGGACAACCGTGTTAACGCCCCTTCTTATGCCCTCAAGGCTGTCTTCCCAACAAGTGCTGGAGGTGGTGATTCCGGCAACTAAGTAGAATATCTGTCACACAAAACTTTTTTCTAATTACAGGATTCTGCAAGTTGGAATTGGTAGGTTGACTGTTAAACATCTCCAAATTCAAGCAAAGGACATGTCGATAAAGTGCCATAACAGCTGTCGATCGGAAGGTCAAAGTGAAGAGATAAGGTGTAGGAAACTTGCCCGAACAAAAATATGCAGCACATTGCTAGTCTTTCATGCTGGCCTTCAGTGAAGTAGAAGGAACTTGGCTAAGGCGCAGTATTGCTTCACCTAGACAATTGCTTTGCAAGAGAAAGAGACCCAAGTCTGCTATCAAAGCAGTAAATTATAAACATGCACTGGACCTCCTTTGCCCAGAAAAATGGGATAAATGGTTCCACTACTTCAAGTGATGATGATTAAATTTGGGGAGGAAAACTAGCCTCTGAAATCTGCTTTAGAACCATGGCCATACTACTAAGATTTCAACATGAAGCTCTCGAAGGAGCTGAAAGGCGCGTTTATCGTTTGTAACTTCTGACCTCTCCAGAGGCTGATTAGGGGGGAAATGAGGAGGGCATATAACAGAGAGATGGAAAGAGGTGTAAAACTTTTAGGGAATCGGGTTAGTCAGTGTACTCTTATTTGCCTCGATTTGCGTCTTTTCCTTAAATCACCCATTCGTCCATTGATTTCAGTGATTTCTTAAAGCACAACAGACGTTCGTGCTGGTCGACTAACGCGGATGAGTCGCAGTAAAGAGGCGTATTCTGAGAGCACCGGCAACCCAAGCCCATGTCACCCACACACCCAAGTCATGGCGCCTGCTGATTGATAAAGGGAAGCATAAAGCAAATGCATTACTGTTTGAAAGGTTTGTTGCAGAAAATGGTCACGACCATAGCGACTTCCCGCAAAATCCACCTCTACAGGAACGGTTGCAGATGGGATTGACACAGCCACATAAAATAAAGGACGTTAGTTCGTGCCTAAGCATCTGCATCGTCTTTTTACTAGCAAGTCCTAGCCGAAAACCCCTTTTGATAGCAGCACTGATTTTCCTAATGCGTTAAGTGGAATCCACAATTTGCGTTCAATCCCCATCCCCCTTAGAATTAAACACCCCAAATTCAACAGATTTCTAGCTAGTGCGTTGTTATTCATTCTATTTATTAGTCATTTATGGTGCTACAAAATGAAAAGGTTCTTGTCTATTTGACTTGCATTACACCACAGGTACACACATGACGTTTGCACGATTTTGTTGTAGAAGCACGTGAAATCGAGACTTTGCTCCCTTAAATTATCACTTTGAACTATCACTGACATGTCATGAGCTGATAAATATGCTTTTCGTTATTATTTCACTACCAGTGGTCCCCGCCAAACCCCAATCCAATCCCACCCATTTTCAGCTCGTATGCTATTCTCGTCAAGCAACGACTACTGAGTACCAAGTCAGTAGCGTTGGCGTTGCAGCCCAAAATTCAGCAGCTCCAAGGTGATGATGCTGCAGGCGCAAGGTAGCACATGAAATAATGGAGTTGTGACGGCAAATGTCCTCCTAGCTTCTTTACAGACAAACTGAGCCTATAAACCTTGAGGAAATTATGGAAGGACATCACATCGAGAAATCTATTTCGGTATGTGTCCTTGGCATGGAGTCTCCTTGCAGATACCATCTCACCGATCGCTCAATTTTGCAGTAGTCAAATCCACCCATCCATCGCCATCGAGGATATCGGTTTCACTACTTGTTCTTAATGGGTATAATTCTCATATCCGCACATGTCTGTGAGGTGACAAAAAATGGTTATGATAAGGGAAGTGGAAACCCTTTCCCTAGCACTGCAACCGCAGCTCCCCGAGACTTCCTTGAAGACGAAAAAAGACAGTACTGGGGCAGAATGTATATATTCGGCATACAAAAGGGTACTAGGGCTACTAGCATGACCCTACCTGCCAGCCTACAGGGCGTGGTACAATCGCCAAGTCCAAAAGTGGCTCCTCGCCAATGCCGAGAGATAAACAACCATTGTATTACGCTACAAAAGATCAGAAAGCAAGTTGAAATCAGAAAATAGCGAACATTCCATGGGTCAAATGGCAACCCCATTGCCCAGATAAATCAATTTAAAATATGAACAGAAGCCACTGCGAGACAGTTAAGTCGAAAATAGTCGCACACCAGTCTGGTATAAATTACGCCTTTAGAAATTTTGGCCAACCCAATTTTACAACAGCAAACATGTGCTAAATTTGCAATGCACGCAGTGGTTACTTGTAATTGAAGGATTTTGTACAAATTAGCTCATTTTTCGAAAATGCTCCTTTGTTTTAATGCGCTCGTTTATTTGTGCCTATTTTAGTATATGCATGCGCATATCCATGTGTATGCAAGAGTATATATTGCTTTATTTGATAAAGCAATTTCAAAGAATCTCGATTCTCCAAAGACAAAACCGAATCATGTTAATTTAGTTTGCCGAACAATTCCTCAAGCGACCAACTTAGATTTTTGCAGTCTTGTATTCTTCGTTAGTTTTGACAACGTTAGGATTTTGGCTGGAGAGGCTCTATTTGTTTAAAATAGGAAAGTTGTGGTGAAAATTAGGCTCTGCTTAGTGCCAGTAGACCTTTAGACCTTTTATTTAACAGAAATATTTCAAATGGAGCACTATCTGATGAGCAGCAAGACATTAACTAGCAACGGCAGCTGCGAGTCTCGTCGTTGCTATCACTTCGCACATTGCTGAGCCGGAAATTGTTTTGCTATTCATGAGTTGGCGTTGTGCCTTTCGTGCCGTAAAAGGCGAAATGTACGTGTTTTTTGGGCAGCAACTAGCTTTTACCAGTTATCTTTAGATCTTTTTACAATTTATGCATGATAGAAGTTTCGTAGGATGTTAAATCCCATTTTGGACTGCTTCTAGCCGCAATTCTCTTCTTTATATTTCCAAACGTACAGGTTCGCGAGAAGCGTAGGACTGGTTGAGGGTCTCATTAGTCTGTCAGGGTTTGCTGCACTGTTGGTGTGGATATCGGTCTCTTCAGCAATAATGATTCTCGCGACTCTTGTCGCTCACCGCTTCCATCCACGTTCTGATGCTACGATGTCAGTCAGTGGCGGCAACGCTAATTCACTGGTAGCATACCGTCCACACTATGACTTTACCTTCCACAATCGCAAAGTCCCCCCAACAACTCGTCAACCTCCCGGAGAGCAGGGCAGTGAAGTCTTGTGACTGGACGGGAAGCATGGGAGATTCGAGGTGAATACAATGTTTCCTGTTTGAGAGGGGCACCAATGCAATACAAGGAGCGCTGATGCCTATGGTCGACTAAAATGTGTTCTTGTATGCAATTACCACGTGCCCAGTCACGTGGATTGTAGCGTTAAAAGTGGCATGCACCTCTTGTAGTTTGAACCCGCACAGATGGGTGCAATGAGAAAAGAACTTGCGTCTTGCTGTTTCGCCTTTTCCTGCAGCACAGCTTTATTGTGCTTCAATACCTCAGTAAAGCCATCTTTTTACACTTTTCCCCGCTTTAATCTACTTATCTACCTAAATACGTACTTCTGTTTCTAACAAACACCCACCAAAATAACAACATTCTTACGAAGGTAACTAGCACGGAAATGAAGTGCTGCAGGGCATGCCACACTTAGCCATTTTCCTTCACAAACCAATCGTTCGAATAAAGCAAACAATCTGATGGCACCAAACCACTTTTGCTAAAACGCTTAATGAAATAAGGAAAAATGGGATGAAAGGTAAGAACTAGTTTCCTTTTACTTGTGTCAGGAGAGAAGGCGCAATGCGTTAAATGTATGTCGAATAAGAACTGCAACAGTTTGACCAGTGAAATCGCCTTAGACGATTCGACGAGCGGATAGATAACAGTAAGGGGATATGAAAAGACTTCTTCCAATCAGGTGATTTACACAGCATAAATGCACCTGGTGACTATTCAGGGTCTTGACAATTCCATGGACTAAAATTTTTCACCAATGAGAAGTACTGTGCTTCCCGTTTCCTACCGGAATCTACAGTTAGTTGCGTCTATGGACTGTGCGTGGTGAATTGTCACTCGTATTGCGTTTCGGTGACTAGATACATAAGTACGCATTAAAGCCCTCATGTGCTTGCTTGACAATTCATTTACCCGCCCACGTCTATCTCAGTGCACTCCTTTACTAATTCTTCCATAACTTGGCATTAGACGACGAAACTTCTAAAGAGGACAGCAAGTAGAACTTCACTTCATACTTTTCATGCTATTACCTCAAGCATTTAAATAAAGAGCCTTGCCCTACCATTCCAGCTAGACCCGCGTCATTTAAACTACCTTCATGCTAGTTTGAAGTGATGGCTAATGGAAAAGGTGGTTATCGTAAACCTTTTGTAATTTTAAGATTTGTTAGTCGGCTAAAGATATGAGTATTGATGTATTTTTGAATCCTGTTTGCTTGTTTTCGTTAGCTGATGAGTCGACATATTTAACCGTACGATTATCATGTGTTTTGTCATTATCATTCTTACATACCTATATTCGTATTTATGCTGAAAATAATAATTTGGAGATTGGCGCCCCTGAGAATTGTTACTCAAATAATAAGTAGTACCTTCACCACGAAAAGGCCACGAGAAGTTAATGCTCTGGTGAAATGCGATTGTGCCAATAAGGCGTTGATAGGCTATAAGACCAGCTACGTGTCATATAATCATTTCAGCTGATCAACAGGGTTGATTGGTGGACAAA
>NW_020170579.1:71212-73702 GCF_000524195.1 Echinococcus granulosus | reverse complement strand
TAATCCTCGTGACTTCGCAGTGAAGTATAGTTCTTATCTCCAAATACACGTCCATCTTCTTCCATATCAATTGCATGTTTAGGCAAGTCGATACGTAACTAGGAGCTCTACCTCTACTTCCCGTCTTCTTGCTGTTTTACAGATTTGAGTAAGGCCTTATTTGTCTTCTCAAAGTTTGTGTGGTTTTATGGGCTCTGTACAATTTCGTAAGGGCATCAGGCAATTTGGTCAGTTCCTTTTGCTCCTGACGTTGCTTTGTTGATAAGGGAGGCAAGCGTGGAGACGCAGAGGACAACCCCTTGTGTGATAGTGGCTGATTAGTGCCGTCCGTAAAACCCATTGGGGTGTGTACACCTATTGCCATCAAGAGGAGCTTTGTTGGAGCTGATTGCCTCCAAAGTACTCAAAAGTGACGTGTTCAGCGCAGATGTGTTGGTGTTATTACAGTTACCTCGGAGGCAACACGCGAATCATTGCTCCGGCCTTTTATGCTTCGCTTTGATTATTTTTATGATTTCCTCTACCGTACGGCTAAGGGTTGAATGACTCGTTTCGGAGATAAATTGACGTCCCCTGAGCACACAGACGGGCAAAAGTACGAAGATTTGAACCCATTTGCATTAAAATGCACTGTCGAGCAATATGATTCACTTGTTTATTCACCCGCATACATTTCACCCACCCGTTTCTTTAGCAATTTGAATAGCAACGGTTTGGGTGTATACACAGACACAGGTGGGGAGATGTACTTATTTCTCCCTCTACGGATCTTCTTGACCGGTTATCTATCTCTTACTATCCACCTGTTTAACTCACTTCCTCCGCACCTGACTGGACGGTGTGTTTGTTCGCTTCATAACTGGTTGTTATTTCGCGTGACACGGAAACGAAGAACGGTGAGCGTCGGCATCTGCCCATTGACTGGCCCCGCAGGCATGTCAAAAGCGGTCTCCCCTCCCTTCCACTACGCCATGTTGGTGATTAGACTAGACGCTCTTACGTACACTTTGCAGTCTATATTACAGTGATGAGCACGTTGGGACGACAGTCGAGGGCAGCGTTTTGTCCTCCTACACGTAGTATCCTTTTGCAACATTACACCTACAGTAGGTATGTTGTTTCTTACAATAATATTTGTATAGCGTTGGAATTTGTTTATTTTTTTTATTCACACCCTTGTTCCCCTTTTGTTCATTTGGTTTGGCAGTTAGTAAAGGTGCAGGTGGGACATGTTTGGAGGGAAAAGCCAGAGTAGTCTGTCTGGGGGCCTACCTGCCTCCCCGTCCGTGTCTTCGTCTCTCTACCTCTACCTGTCCATCTGTCTATTCACTCAGCTATCCATCCATTCATCTTCTGCCTCTTGCCCTACTTGCAGAATGTGTAGAGGTCAGTTCGGACAGATGGCTGAGATGAACCTGTCTACAATGTTTATGGGAAGTATTCAAATCGTCCACCATCACACCCACCATAGGCTTTTTAGGAGAATACTTGCAAAACATTAGAATTTATTTCTCTGACTACTTTCTTGCACCCCTTTTCTCTTTTTTTCATTCACTCTACCTGTCCCAGAAGGAGGGATAATGTTGTTATCATACCGTCAAGTAGTTTCGTGTTGGTGAAACCCAGCTATTATTACTGCTTAGTCTACATCAAGTGAACGGTTGGGTCTACTTAATGATGCACGAGGTGGTAGTGTTTGTTCAACGGTGGAATAGAGGAGGAATTTGTATTCAAGGTTTGCAGTCAAGCTGAAATTTGTTCTGAAATGATCCTTTGTGTGAGTCCACATTGTTCAATTTCCCATCATCCATTCCGTTGAGTCAATCAGTGTCCTCCAAATGTAACACAGTGTTAGCCTCCGCCTTCTCCACTATAATCGTGACGCAGCAGGAAAGATGGGGTCGTGACCTAGCAGAAGACATAATTTTGTTCTCCTTGCTTTATCTAGCTACACCATGAGTCGCCAAATTACAGCGAATTTTATCATCCTTATTTTTTGAACTTAAGGCCTCCCCATCTCTACCTAGACATCTTTAAAAGGTTTAATGCAACTTATCACAAGACCGTGGACTGAGACGAAATATCAAGCCCTGCTTACAGTAAATGTGAGATCAGTTGCTTGTCATTTATCTCTAGATGGCAATTTATCCATTCCAAGTGAGATCTGTCAACGATTTTGTGGATAAATCTCGTCGCCATGTTGATTTCCTGCGGTTTAGGACTTTTGGTATGCTTCAGGCGGCAACAATCGCACGAATGGGCACTATGGGTGCACCAAATGTCCCCTGGCTGTAAAATTGGGCAGGCTGGAAGACTGTCCAGTAAATCATGCGCTTTTTTCAGGTGTTTTCTAAGCATTGATGAGGGTCTGTGCTCTAGGTTTTTTGGCTAAATTAACGTTACCGCAAAGTACCCCAAGGGCCTGAGATTGGGGTCACCAATGCTTGGATGGAGGAACCTGCCTAGTTGAACAGAAATGGTTAGATAAAC
>NW_020170579.1:50480-71112 GCF_000524195.1 Echinococcus granulosus | reverse complement strand
GGATGTGTGAACAGATATGCAGTAATTACTGTGGCACTTACTATTGTGATCTGAACTGTACCAATCACACAACGCATGCATGCAAAGAATCGAGGTCCGTACTATACAATTGAGCACGCACATAGGACTGATCCCATCAACATCTGTTAAGTCATATTCTTCTGTTTGACGCAATGTTGGGCACGAAAACGTGGGTGAAAGCAGGAGCACAGGGAAGATGAGAGGTGGTTAAAGGTAATTATTCAGGTTCATGTAATACTTCGTGAAAAAGAACATTTAATGCACAAACACCTCACTTCAAAGGCAATTAGATTAGTTGGGATAAAGGGATGCACTATACTGGTCACCTCATCAATTCACTCATTCATCATAGACTGTGTCTCCTCTTATGAATTAGAGATTGGATTTAAACTGTAACAATTCTCTTTGCATCAGCAAGTAGATATTTCATTTGGCAAATTCACCCCCGAAATTGTTAACAAAAGTTCATAGAATAGCATTCGGTAGCTGTTTTTCTATCCTTACATCCTCTACGTCTATGCACTTTCCAAATTCAATTTCTTAATTTTAAAGAAGACTAACGTTGCTTAATTAGCAGATCACTCAGCAAAGCGATTGTCGTCTTTCTTTCATGCAGCTCACAGTTACTAAAATATGAAGCAAATGAAACATTTCTCTTTTCTCAAATTAAGAAGATTAATGACATACTTGAACCCGAAATCTGTGCCATCTTAATCACATATAACTAAAAATTCATTTTGAGTATCTTTGTCAGTCAATGTCCACGCCTAAAGGATTGGACATCACCCATCAATTGCTTTCTTCAGATCATTATCCATCTCTGTCTAATCCGTGGGAATTTTAGATGGTGAGAGTTGTATGGATAAAAGGTAAAAGATATCTAGTTGGTAGTCAATTGGCTTCATATTCCCAACGTACGAATAACCCTTCGTGTCTAGTTATTAACATCTACTTGACCAGCACAGTTGCATTTATTGTTGAACAGAGTGAAATTTAAGTCCATTTCTCAAACGCAAAGTTTTTTCCAGCATTGATAGGAGTGTGATCGGCAGTCACTATTCCTGCATGCACATTTTACAGGTCAGGTCAAATTATTTTTCCATCTTCGATCATTAAAATGGGTAAATGCATACATTCTCACATCTAGATAATCACATTTTTGGGTTTTGTGACTTCGTGTTTTAAAAGGTGGAAGGGTAGGGGAAGGAGTTTAATTTTCTAGCATTAGAATATCGTGGAAGTAAGTAGCCATGACTTTACTAATCCAAAAGCAATAATTCAAGGAATACATGATTCACAATATTACACCTTCGCGTTTTAAAGCAGTGAAGGGAGTTGCTTTGGCTTTTAAGGAGACAACTTTCTAACTTCTAATCCTAATCTCATGATCAATGCCCTACACCCCAACAGCAGAATCTTTCCCTCCCTCAATTCTTAAAGCAATATCGGCTGAAGAACCTTCTATAGCCAACAACACTTGACCCTAATTAAGAAATGTGCAACGGACTAATTATTGCACATTTTTACTAAAAATCCCAGCTCGGAGCGCTGGTTTGGACAGGCCGATTTTTGACTTAGATTATCCCGTCCAAATATGATAGGCCATTGTAATTATTGGCGCGGATATTTGAATGACTAAAGACAAAATGTGGAAAAATAAGTACGATTGCACACTCGGATACAAAAGTGTTCGTGGGAGGATTAAAAGCTATTATTGCTCAGTTTTGTTTAAACTTCTACTTGGTCTGTCCTGTTGTAACCACCTTGAAAGGTACCTTCTACCTTAATGACGACGAGCAGTTAGTGACCATTTTACCATACTTCCGTGGAATGAGGAACCGTTGAATCGTGGCACAAATTTGGAAGCGTCAATTTAAATAGTAAAAGCCATATGTATTTCAAGCCAATTGCATGTAATTGATTTTACTGTCCCAAACCTTAACAATATGACAAGGCCCATTGTTGAACTGCCTATGGTAATTTCATAAAAAATATGAAGTGAAGTAATAGCTGATTCCTGCTTTTGAAACTTCACTGGCCGATGACGTGTTACAAATAACTAAGTAAAGAAGTGTGCTGAATGCTTGTGGGTAAATGGATAGCTAAGTGCTTACATGTATAGTCACTGAAATGCATAGCAGGTAACAAATCCCCACGGGTTACTGTTAGGCAATCACAGCAAAGTAAGCCCATTTCCAGATTTCGTGACTTCGAGTGACCCAGGATCGAATGAAGAGGAGATAATTTAATTTGTAGACTCATCCATTTTACTTTTCATATCTCCGTGCTCACGGACTGAGTATGTTCATTGCCATGATGGGGCCACACACACTCTCAACCTTTGTGTGCATAAGCTCGTAGTCCTCCTTTGTGGCCATTTGGTCGATGTCTATTTGCTTGAGCATCGTATCACACATGGTAAGCACATTTTCGCGAAACTCCTCCGATGTCTCCTGCTTTACCTCGTCGTCCTCTATCTTGGATTTTATGGTGAAGATGTATTTCTCCAGCATAATCTTCGCTGCCATCCTACTCTTCTGCTTCTCATCCTCCCACTTCAACCTCCCCGCATCATTTAATACTTGCTCAATCTCATCCTCCGACAGACAACACCTGTTCTTAATACTGATGTCAATCTGCTTCCTCGACGACTTGTCCACTGCCGACACATCGAAAATGCCATTTTCGTCAATAGCAAAGGTCACTTGAACCCGAGGAACACCGCACGGCGCTAATGGGATACCTGACAACTGGAACTCGATCAGCAAGTTATTGTCATTTGCCGTTGTATGCCCATCCTCATACACTTGGAATGACATACTCGATTGATAGTCAGAAGATGTAGTGAAGACCTCTGACGTCTTCGTTGGGATTTTCGTGTTACGCTTTATCAACGTTGTTGTCACCAAGTCCAGTGAGTGTGGCGCCACTTCCACCAGCATCAGCGGCTTCTCATCAGTGAGACTGGATGCCAGCAACACCGCACCGTAAGCTGCTGCCTCATCCGGGTTTATGGACTTGTTCAACTTACTCTCACAAAAGAAGTTCTGCAGCAACTGCTGCACCTTTGGAATACGGGTCGATCCACCCACCAACAATACCTCGTGAACATCAGCCATGTCCAACTTGGCATCACTTAATGCCTTCTTCGCAAGCTCTAGCGTCCTAAAGAAGAGGTCTAAGCACAATTGCTCAAAACAGCGACGTGTGATCGATGCAGAGAAATTGATACCCTCAAACAGCGATTCTACATCTATGTTCGTGCGCTCAGCCGAACTCAATGTCCTCTTTGCATTTTCACACTGCTTTCTCAGACGGCTGATGGCTTTTGCGCTGGTCGTCAAATCTCTTCCCTTGTGCTCTTGCTTAAACATCTCCACGCAGTGATCCACCAGTCGAGAATCAAAGTCCTCACCTCCTAGATGCGTGTCACCACCAACGGCCTTCACCTCAAAATTTTCATTCTCTATGGACACGATAGACACATTAAAAGTACCACCACCCAAATCGTAGATGAGCACATTGCGCTGCCTGTCGACTCTCCTGTCCAAACCGTAGGCAAGCGCAGCTGCTGTCGACTCATTGATTATGCGCATCACATTCAAGCCCGCTATTTTGCCAGCATTAATCGTCGCCTGACGTTGACTGTCATTAAAACAAGCCGGTACTGTAATCACTGCATTTTTAACCCTCTCACCCAAATACGCCTCTGCGGTCTCCTTCATCCTCAGCAGCACCACAGACGAGATCTCCTCCGCTGTGAATTGCTTCGTCACACCGCGGTGCTTTACTTCAATCTTCGGCCTCTCTCCTGAATTTATCACTTTAAATGGCCATCGTCTCATGTCACCTTGCACTGCCTCATCGTTGAAACGGCGCCCAATTAGCCGTTTCACATTGAAAACCGTATGTGTGGGGTTTACGGCCGCCTGATTCTTTGCGGCATCACCGATGATTCGTTCTTTATCTCTGAAGGCCACATAACTCGGAGTTTTGCGGTAACCCAGATTGTTGGCAAGGATTTTTACCTTACCGTCTTGAAAAACACCGATACATGAGAAAGTCGTGCCCAAATCAATGCCAATAGCTGGACCTGTTGACATGCTTTCGTGGGATGCACCAATCCGTATGTGTATAGTCTGACACTGACTCTAAAAAGGGCCTTTCAAATGCGTTTTTCGATTCTTTTTTGAGGTCACTTTGGAAGAAATGATTTTTGTTAAACAACTACGAATGAAATGTCTTTCGACAAACGCTGACTGCACTGTCAGCCTGTCTTAGTTAACTACAGAAAATTGTAAATTACGAGCATCTAGGAAAGACCCGTAGTCTTTTGAAAATGAAATTTCCATGTAGGAAAGTTGCAAAAATCATGTTTAAGGGGTGATAATTTCTAGCAGGATAGCTTAATTTCATGAAACAAAAATCCACCTTCTAACAACCTGAAGGCCTAAGAAAAATTTCCCTCTCACGTGGCATTCACTTCAGTCTATATGCAAAATACCTCATTTCTATTTTACGTAAATGGCTTCTACTTTATTCACTTAAGTAGCACAAGCATTTGGACGCGTGTATCACCACTGGCGCGAGCAATGCGAGCCACAAATGCCAATCACCCTCTTGTCATTCTATGTTTAGGCAAAATAAGGGGACATGGCAGAAGTATGATGAGGGTGAATGCCGTCCTCATTTAAAACAACAAAACCGGGATTTTTAATTGTGTAGATGGCAAAGAAGCATTTATTGAGGCTGTGTGACACTTAAAACTGACTGGCTAAAAAGAAGAAAAATGTGTATGAAATCTGCCTTACTGGTAGCAGATGTTATGCATGAAGTAATGACACTTTAAATCAGTGCCAAAGCGTACTGCGATTGATCACTCAACCGAATGCAGTCACCTTAATCTTTTCAATTGAAAGTTTACTTTGAATACAATGAGAAGGTTGTACACTTCGCGAATATAATTCCTCCATGCAAAACTTCCCTCCATCTCGACGTGTTTCCCATGGAATGTAGAGCAGATGGAGCGCAAACGCATAACGCACTTTTAACAGTGCAATTTCGGAATTGAGAAAACGAATACGGGTGTGGATATTGACAGGCTTTTCCTATGGTACGGACTAGCACTCTTCTTTCATAAGCCTGCATTAACAGGAAGCTACTTTACAGGGACTGCGTCATTGGTCTAGATTTCACTCACTGTGCGAGATTGGGACTTGATGGTTAAACTTTACAGGGTGATTCTAGTCAGAGATTTTTTTAAATAGAAGCAAGATTACCACTTCCACCATGTACACTGCAATTGCATACTTCAGCAATGCACCCACAAGTAATGCCAGGTGGCCGCCAAAGTTGATTAATGTGATTTTACCATTTGAATTCTTTAGTTTAACTAAGATGGGCTTAATTAAATGCCCGTTTTTTGCAATAAACTTGTATACAGTTGGACAAACGGGGATGAGATTGAGTAGACGGGTGGTCCAGATTTCCTTATTCAACTATTTCAGAGAAGCCACCTACTGCTATGCCAGAGCTTGTGAAATCCAATCTTTGCATTCAATTCTTAAGCTTAAGGCGATAATCCCTCAATGAATAAAAGATGCATGCACATCCACAGGAAATCTCCCCATTATTGGCAAGTACATTGTTTCGCTTGAATGATTTTTCTTGCAAGTACACAGTGTTGTGGCGTGCTAGAAAGGAGGACAGGTTGAACCTCTCACAATAACTACATCGTGGAATGAAAGTTGCGGAGGAGTTATTACTAGCATTTACCTTCACCACTTCTAATATTTTGGTTTTTCACAGACAGAAGGAGCCAAATTATGGAATTTGTACTTTCAAGGCTTTGAAATGGTGGATGCTTTACATCGTGGTGGCTACAATCAGAGAGCTTCAAATTGCCTGTCTTTAAAGAAACAAGGAAGAGGGCCATCATGCAGTAGTTGCAGTTTTACTCACAAAAATTGTTTACAGTAGAAGTTTAACGAATAGCAGTGTGCTCTACCTCGTCTGCATGATCATGATTGAAGTGCTGCCAAACCATGTGTGCAATATGGCATGATTACAAATTAGTGCACCAAAACTTTTCTGCTAGGAAAAGAAGAATAGAGCTATGCTATTTGCTATTTGCAATTAATATAGTCTCCTTTCCTACTAGCTTAGTGCCTACCTCGACATTTAGCGTTTTATTGCAGCTTTGCTATTTTGCAAAATATGTATTATGAACAACACTGAGATCTGAAGTACTTTTAAACTTGGCAGTCATCCTCGACTCTATGATTAACTTACCACGAAGACACTCATGAGCCTATTCAGGCTCTACTTCAGCGCATAAACTTGAATGCTGAATCGGCACTGGTAAAGAACTTGCTGACCTTATGAATACAGCAATTTGGAATCTTTTTTATGATGAGTCATTGCCGGAGGGATTGTTGGGTGTTAAACTGTTTTTACTTACCTATCATGATTAGCACCTAAACAGCATTTCCCTTTCCTGCTTACAGCAGATTGCAGTCCTTGTAACACAATTCTGTAGTCGTCTGATCACGGACTCAATCTATCCCTTGATGGCACCAACTCCGGTGAAATTGTCCAGTTAATGGGAACCATTAAACACAGCCTCTCGCTGCAGATTAGCCTGGTGAGTTGGGCAGATAAGGGAACACATCGCGGCTGGCAGCAGCCGCGGTCAGCCAGCAGACTCGCCCGCATCTATCAAGTGCCTCCCACTTAGATTGTCTACCTGAATTGGCTGGAGGACAAAGTACCACCTCTGCCTTGTGATTAAGTCCACATTAACTCAGGTCTACTTATGGCTGAACAATACCAGGTTGCGTCTTTTCGCTTATGTTTGGTATTGCTAACCAAGTAGCTGCACGTATTTACTCGGTGGACCTGGTTTAATTATTTGGGAGGAATTTAGTGTTCTGCATCGACATGTTAGGATGGGTGGAGGATTTGTGAAGTACGGTTCCTCGATAATAGCACTAGTGCGCACTAAGGCAGAGTATATTGCTGCAAGTTGGAAAGGTCTGGCATGCCGTTAAGGACATTACTACCTCAATAGAAAGTCATCGTTCCATCACTATGCATCTACCAATAGTCAAGGGAACGAGCCTGCATCTCAGGGTGCTCGAGATTCGATGAATAACATGCATATCCAACATCCGTGCTCATCAGAAAGAATAAATTAACTCTTTTGTAAACGTACTCTTCGGTACAATGAATTAACTCCGCATTTTGCAATGTCGTTGACTGTACAGTCAAAAATTTTTTTTATTTTTTGTTAGTCATGTGTTAAATAGCATAAGCATCTTTAACTTACACATTTTTTTGGTTATTTGAAGGATTGACAATCTCAATGACTTAAATATAAGATGACATTTTCCGCTAAGTGTAGATGTATATGAAATTAATTACCTTGGCAGGTTTACTGAATCCTTGGGTAATCAGAATGTCAGCCGAACACCAAAAGGAAAGATGACTTCTGATTAAATACACTGATTTCAGAGTAAGGACTGCAGAAAATATCTTGCATTATTTTTGGCGTGTAACTTCTGCATGATCTTGACACCATCAAGAACAGTAGATTTCATAGAGCGTTGAAGGGTTGTCTTAAAATTATGGTCTGTCAAAAGAAGAGAACTGAGTGAGTGTACCGAATTTAACAGCTTCCAGCCCTGCCGAATGTACTAAAAGTCAGTTTCTAATTTTCGTAAAATTGAACGCCCGAAACCCTGAATCTGGGTTGTTTATGTTGTTATCAACATCTCCTACAAGTACTTGACAGTAGTGCTGTCACGGGGAAGCTGCCTATTATGAATTGCCAGTGATGGAAAAATTACTAAACTGTAAGTTTTCCTTTGAATGACCGTGGTTATATGGGATAATAAGGCACCATAACTTATCATATATTGTTTAGTAGGTTCCCCTTATTATGCCGGCTTTGGCCGTCAGATGGTTTTGGTTCAGAAATGAAAGGAAGAAAAAAGAAAGAAGGAAGGAAGAAAAGCCAAATCAAAAGAAGGAAGACAGCTATTTTCACAAGTAGAACGCGGGAGTGCAATTAACTGCTCCAAATAAAATCAACAGGGCTCCTTGGCGCACACACAAGGTCAATACGGCTTCTGGTCATTTCTCGGTACCACAGGGCCACAGTATGTCCACTACTGACAGCAAATGTCCTTTATTTCCTAGGTCTTCTACAGAGCATGACAAGCCATGGATACATACCAATCATCATACACTCTCCACACTTCGTCATGAATGCAAAGGGTCACCGACTACTGACTGTGCTTTAGTAAACGAGTTGAAAAGACGCAAAATCAAAAGGGAGAAGCAGGGAAATGTTTTTAACCATTACTAGGACATGGCCAACGTAGTCCTCCACTGATCGCATATGGCTTAATGGTCCAGCGAATTATTGGTGGCTTGTACATAGTAGCAACAGAAGTACAGTTGGCTACACTCATGCACCAACTATCCACACCTTTGCTCATACCAATTCAAAGGGTGCCACTGTTGATTGTAATGGCATTTGTATGAGCAAAACGTGTAAAGCAAAGCCTACTCATATCCTCAACGTAAGAATGTGAGTAGATTCACCAATTAGCGGCCCACAGATGTCGGGACTGTAGGCTGAGCTAGTTTTATTCGCCAATATACCGAGGATTACCTTTTTTACTGTGCACAATCAACGCACAACTTTGAGATATTTGTGCTATTTCTCTACGCTGCACTATTCCTAAATAAATCTGAAGACATGGCCGACCAAATGAACCTAAATTAGGTGATGATGGATTACTGATTGACCTTGAAATGTCAGTCGTATGTCAGCTTAACACTGGGATTTGAAGTAGGCCACCAGACCATCACCTCAGCACCCAACAGTAGTAGTCGTTCGTTCATATAAATAGCTCATTTGCTCAAATAAACAATACTGCTGGAGGGGAATCGAGTAGGCTAATCAGCGTTGCTCGTAAGGAAAAAAAGGAGTAAAGCAGGCAATAAAAAATAAATTATACAAATGGTGTAGAAGGTTAACAAGATAACTTTTGCATCGAATTGAGAGTGGTGCCACCACTCTTAGGACTGAGACATCACAATTCATGAAGCACCTGGCAATACATATCACTTGGCAGTTACTACTTAGTTTGCGAATCGGATCCCAAATGTATTATGACAGCTCTAGTTCCTGAGATGCAAAATATGATTCCCATTTTATGCACCACCTTCCAAGTCTCGGTTCACCTTTAACATTCTCTTTTAGGTTAGTTTTTTTTATCAGTAGACTCTCTTAGCTCTTATACGGTTCCTTTGTTCGCAGAAAGGAAAAAGATTGAACAAACTTCACAGAGCACCTACAATATTTCCTTGGAATGAAGAAAAAGATAAGTACCAGACCAGTTTGATTTTTTTTGGAAGAACGAGAGCTATGATATTCTACCACTCTATGGTGGAGTAGAGCTACCTGCAGAAGTTAGGCAAGATAAAAATGCGAACAAGATCACCTGCGATGAAGAGGCGACTACTAGAAACATCTGCTGAAAATGAGTTAGAATCTATTATAGAACGCTTGAATGTTGGGGTCCAATGACCAGGGGAAGACGTGAGATCCTTGCCACTGTCATTACCGCCTCCAGCAACAAACACTTCTACCAAAATAGACCCCTCTGGATGTAGTACTGAAGTGATAATGCACTACATTCGGTTATCCTTACTGTCCAGCTTACTACTAGGGAGCATTTCAGCAGTAAGTAAATTTGAAGCTGATTAGCTCATTTTGCTATAAAAACTGACGACTTGCTCACCACTGTTAGGAATGTGAACAGCTCCGCTTTCATGTCTAGCCCTGGGCTTGGTAGACAGTGTAATCAGTCCTAAAATCACGGCAACTCGATAGACTGCGTCAATGCCAACTTAAAAGAGGAAATAAATTTCAGGCAGGTTATTCATTAATACACTTGGCATTCTATCAGCATTATGTCTTCTGTCGTAACCTCCACAGGCGAGAAAAAGACAATTGCTTGCTACAGTAGAGCATTTACTTCGCAAATTTGACATCAGTGGCGCGTTTTTGATCTGGTCGTTGTACAAATTCGTCTATTCTACCTAAGATGGCAATTATAATCATCGCCATTCCTATTGATTATGAAAACACTATCTGCAAGTAGAACACGCGACTGTCCATCTTCCTTTGCAGCAATTGGTCAGCAGGGAATAATAAATTATCTCTTTTGTCTCCATCTACTTTGAGGTAGCAGTCGAGCAATTTCTAGGACACCAGATAGACAGGCTTGCTAATGTTACGGACATTATTACCGCATCTATGCCAATTTAGGCTTACCAGCAAGCGCATATCTCTTGCACATCCAAATTCCTATCTCATTAAGAGGACTGTGGTGGACTGTGAATGATTGGAGCGTTGTCTACAGAGTTAAGCAAAAGCGGCATAGTCTTCTACAATCAAGTAAGTAGCCGCGTTTTGTGGGATGGAGTCTGCATGACAAACGCACTTGCGCATGAGGAAAAGCACGTTCAATACGTCACTGCACTGTTTGGCACTAAGAGGTGAAGTATGGTAAAAGACTTAGGGGACGCAGGAGAATATCAGCTCTGGAAAAATCTGCTCACGCCTTATGCGTCATAACTTATAGCTGCGCTAACCAACGTATCTAGATCATCCTTGTCCTCGTAGTTGTGGCAAGTATCAATCGAAATGACAGATTACTGGGTCTTAAGTTTGGCTGTTGAGGGTTAATGGTGGCCTTCAAAGTGCAGTAGGGGCACGCATGCCGTGTTAATCTCAGTTGCAATGCAGTTTTTAACAGAAGATCTATTTGCTGAAGAAAATTTGATAAAGTTGTGAGGATGAGAAGCAATAAACCCTATTTTTCTTAGATGGGTGTAAAATAGGACGGTCGCCGTCTAACAGGGTGTAGAATTGGTTGGCGTAGGAAGCTCTGAATGGTAGTAATTACCTAGGAAATGTTAAACTAGGAATAGCATAAACATAATGCAGATGTCCATCGAGTCCTCCCAAAGTTGTGATTAGTCAAGGTAGTAAGGCAGAACATGAATTACTAGGACACCAATGAAATGGCGGGCTACTAGGACGCTTCAAAGATCACGCCGCAAATCGTAGTGTAGTAGAGCAAAGCAGAGTGGAGCACAGTCTCCAAAGCCTTATTTGTGTCTGCGTAGACCAACACATAGATTAACGAGACATCAAGTCATCACAGCTATATAATGCATAGGGTGCTTTGGTAGGTGAATGCCATCTACAGTATATTAATATGCCAGAATACCTTGAAAAGATGCCCTTTTCAAATCACCTAACACTGTGTTGTTCCCCTTCTTTTTCTTCTTTTAATGCACAAAATCTCCCAAGTTAAACGAACTATCAAAAGACCTTTTTAATGTTGAAAGATATTTTGTGGTGATGGAATTGCGTTGCAGATCATGAGTCTCTTGTTCTTTGACAAGTGTTAAAAGCAGTTATGAGAGTACTAAAATTGACAGTAGAACCTGGCGTACTGTAGAACGGAGTTGGTTCTGCTGGTGTAAGTTTAAGGACTGTCATTAGTAACCGGTGCAGTTGTCATCACCACCATGATTCCAGCGTGACAAGGCAACGGGCAACGGAAGCTAGCAAATTTGAGGAAGAACTCCAATGCTCCTCAAGTATCTGTCACAAATTTTTGATGAAATATTGCAAATTCTGAAGCCATCGATACCTCAATGCTTGAATACAAAATGCAAAGGAAAACGTGAATGCTCGAAGAGGAGCTGCATTGAGGGGAGCACACGATTTCAAAACCTTGGAATGTGTCCAGTAAGATTGGTCTCATGCCAAAGTTTTTCCTCCAAAAATCCTGATAATTAATCATAACGAGCTGCCTAACTTTGTGAGACCCTTCAGCGCCACTAGGAATTCAGCCAACACACTTGATTTTGACTGGTACAACTGCGCTTTTAAGTCGATAACGTGCCTAAAAGAGATACCATGACACCTCATAAAAGCATTAATAAAATTAAAGCATTTCGAATAAATCAAGCCCGAATGCGTGATCGGATCTTGTGCATTAGAAATGACGAATCTTTTTTGGTACTTGCCGGTAGAGAAAATTAACTTGAGGATATTTTTAACGGTGAAATGGGCTTAAAAATTCAAAAAAACTAGCAAAAAAGTGTCTCTGTTAAAAGGGGGTTTGCAGTGCATGTATCATGCATCGAAGAACCAAAATTGCCAGTCAGAGTTGAAAAGGAGGTGCAAAAATCCCGCGAATGAGTAAAAATTTGATTTACCCGATTGTCTATGCAGCGTTCGGTTTACCGACCAGTTGAATGGGGGCACGACCAAAAAGATGAATAAATGAGTAGCTGAGGGAGCATGGTAATGTTGTCATTTTACTGATAAATGAGTGAGTTGATGGGTTTGACTTGGAGGCTGAATGATTGACTGATTATTAAGTTAATATGTATATATGCAAGGACTTCGACGAACTGGTTTTCTGTATTTTTAGTCAAAAGTGTAACTAAGCAGAAACTGCTAGGACAATAAAGCAGATGCACAATTTTCATTATCTCATATTTTACAGGAAAAATTTTAATTGATTGTGCGTTTAGTTGACACTGAGTTAGAGTCCACCAACCTTGACATAGCACCCGAGATGCACCTAGTATAGCGAGTTTATCTGGTTATCGTGGTTTGGTATAACTACCGCATTCAGATGCATAAGTTGGCACATAAACTTCAAGATAATTACTGCCACACGGCAGACAAAAGGGCATTCTGCATTACTTCCCATTTCGTCATTCTGCGTTTGCATACTCCCGACAAGTATTGCCAAATAAGGCGGCGTTTCATTGGTTCATCTGTCGGTTAAAATAGCAAGGGGGCGATTTTACTCACACACATTTTTGAGGAAAATGATAATATTTTAATGAAAGAGTAAATAAAGAAATGGAAAAATACCTGAGTGTTGGTTCTTTCTGGTTGCAAGGAGTTCTACTAAAGACTTCACGTTATTTCTTTCCCAGGTAACATATCACCACAACCGCTTCTATTGCCAAACTGGCATGCGCCGCTGCTGTTACACCCTCGAGATTAATTGATGCTGTTAATACCACAGCTAGGAAATGGCAATTTTTGTCTACATCTTGAAGGAAACTGCACGCAGACCCAGAAAATTTTGCTTTCAGGAGGTCTGCAAATGCATTACAACATACAGACTACTTGTACTGAAATTGTGGAGGTGCTACTGTTGTTCACAATGGCAAGCCCACCGGCCCGTGAATGGAAGCTGATCATATTTACTGATATTGGTATTTAAAGTCGGTCTATGAGTAGCGTAGGCCGCTCGGTGGAGATGAATAAGAGCGTGAGATTTGAGACCTTCTAGAATGCATTCAAGCAACCATAAAGGAGGGACCTCTAGAGAATCGCAATAGGCATGTTGTCAGCGTTTGCAAAAGTCCACAACACTTACTGATGCAAAATGAGGCTTGATGGGTATAAACTGTATAATTTAGCAAAGCTTGAATTTGGTTTTTGAATGAGTTAGGGCTAGGTTTAGGGTCATCTTGATGCTTAGATTGCTGCTAATGCATCCTGGTTCATTACAGCTAACAACCGTCACGTTAGAAAAGCTGAAAATTGTCAGGCCAAGACCGTCGACTCCCAAAGGATCATTGAAGCGGTTACGAATGTTAGGAGGGAGGCGCAACAGCTCGCGGAGGGACTTTATTCGCTTCCATCACGATGGTCATTACGATGGCCAGGCGCCTCTACCAATTCACGTGTTGATGTATGAGCATTCTAGCAAATGTAGTTTAAACGTGGAAAGGTTGAGTAAGTAGACGAGATAAACAAGAAGCTGGTAGATATTATTAAAAAAAATCTTTTAATTAATAATAAAGGTCTACAAAATGGGTTATGGAAACAAATAAGGCAGTGCATGCATGCACATTTATTTGTGTCAAATTACATTTAGGATGTTCCTTAAAACTTTAACTTAAAATCTGCAAGTTATGCATTTTCGAAAATGCGGTTTGGTGTCTCTTTGAGGAGTCAATGTATTTTACTTATTGAGTCTGCCCTAGTTACCTTCCAGCTCTTTATTCCCTAATGTTTCCTTTGTCCCTATGCTCACAATCAAGTGGTTCCTTGTTTGCCTTTTACTATTTAAATTGGTAAATTGCTTTTTTACCATTACTGGATTCTTTTGTACAATACGATACTAATTGGTAATTTAAATTGTATTTTAGATGAAGTGAGATTACGATATGATTGGCGCAGGTTAACGTCGAACACGCTTTCCAAATTCAAGGTCTCTCGTCGCTGATTGGTCGGCTTCACGCTCATTGGGAATATAAAAGTTGAAGAAAATTGGCGAAACACCGCATTCTACTTTCGCGGCTTTCACCTGTATCGGCATGAAACAGCATTCAGATCCCACTTTTTCACTCATCGAACTTGAAGGAGAGAAATTAAGTGATTCCTGCCGATACTGCGACGATACTACCTCACCAAAAGCAGCATGGCGTAAGTCGATTTTACTCGTATTACCTTCATCACGCATAGACATATCATCCAGTAGTCTTAACGTGGCCGACTACAGACTCCTCATGGATCAGGGATGGCGTCGGTAAGCACCTAGCATCACCCCTTTTTCATTTATAATTTAGACACGGAAATCACGTTTACAAGACGATGAATAGGAAGACGTGTTGTCCAGCCTACCCAATCAGGTGTGACACGGAGCATTTTAGGATCTCGAAGTCACAGAAGAGGGTGTTAAATATTGTGGCAAACTTTTTGCAGAAAGGTAAATCTCCGAATGCTGCTGGGAAATCACGAGATGTCTGCATCGATTCCGTCAGCAGTGTAGATAGCCTCTTCGATAAAAATGATGCCACCGACTCTTCACCTGTTAGAGAAGGCTTTGACGTCGAAACCAGTGCCTGTGTCAATATTCAAAAGCCAGCTGAGAGAAATACATCAAAAGATTCGGGCATATATGAGAATGCAAGCCAAGTTTTAACAAATGGACGATCGGGATCCTCAAAACGAAATCGATGGCAGGCTAAACAGGAACGTATGGCTCAACGGGCCGAGAAAACTGGTGTTCCTTACGAAGAAATCTTGAAAGCTGACTCTCAGAGTCGGAAGAATCGTTCTGAAAAGAACCAGGCAAAGGAAATTGAGGAATACCTGGAACAGGAAAAGGCAAAAGGAAATGCCGTACACACTTTAGACGTAAGCGAACTTATTCTTTTGGTTGTGTGTCGTGTACTGTCAGGGTGCGTGCTAATATTAAGCCCGGCTATGCCATCTTGAATAGATCCGGTTGTGCAAATGCTCACCTCGGTCCTCAGAACTCAGTGAGACTTTGGATGAGGAATACAAACTGTACTACAACTACCAGGTCGGTGTTCATCATGCGGCACCGGCAAGCATAAGTCCTGAGGCATTCGAGGAATTTTTAGTTGATTCCAATCTCGTGGTAAGTCCATTTCAATGAGTTGCCACTGTAACGTATCAATCGAATTCGTACTGGCAATCCTGTAATTCCATTTAACTGTAGAATGCACACGATGCCGCAGCGGAAGTCGCTGGCGCTCCACAATTCGGTTCCTATCACCAACAGTACTGGCTGGATGGAAAGAAGTTGATTGCCGTTAGTGTGGTGGACTTGGTTCCGGGTTGTCTTTCCTCCGTTTACTTCTTCTACGATCCTGAATACGCATTCCTCAGTTTGGGCACCTACTCGGCTCTTCGGTTAGTTTAGGTCGACCACAAAGTAGTTCGTTCTAGAAGCAAACTGGTTGTTTTATAAATACCTGTGGGGTTTCTTTTGCAGAGAGATTGCATTTGTTCGACACCTTCAACGAACCTACGGAGCGGTCGTACCCGCCCTTGCCGACTTCACACAATACTATTTAGGCTACTACATCCACTCCTGCCCCAAGATGCACTACAAGGCTCAGTTTTCACCCTCCTACCTTGCCTGTCCTGAGACACACGCCTGGGTTCCCATAGAGAAGTGCAAGCGCCTGCTAGACCAAAGCAAGTATCGTCGATTTGCAGAGGAGGATGTAGAGAGCGCATCAACCACACAATGTGGCCATGAAACGAAACTTCAGCTACCCTTCTCCTTAACTCTGGCATCCACGTTGCCCAAAGGAGGTTTTGCAGTGGAAGGCAAAACAATAGTCACGACCCTCAATTACGCCGAAGGTGTGGTGTCCAAGAGGGATCTGCAACTCATGCGCGAGTGGACCAGTCTTGTCAACAACACTGGGACCATGTGCATTAGCTGTACTAACTAGAACTGTAGGAATAGAAAGTGTTACCATGAATTTTCTGAATATTACTACTGCCTTGTGCCATTTTAGGAATGCACGTCATGGCTTCCAGTCACCCCAAACTCGACCTCACTGCACAGGTTGGCAGGTATTTCGTACATTCGATCAAAGTTTGCATGATGAAATGCACTGTGATTTGCATCACGTGGTCGGAATGACACGAAATCCTGCGTCAAATATATTAGTAGTACTAAAGGTGTGAATATATCCGTTGCCATGACCCATCACCTCCATCAGCAATGCAGTTGAATAACAATTTGTATCCAGATGCGTAAATCTGATCAGCGTCATTTTGCGGTCCGGTTGATGTGCCATTTAGAACAGCGGTAGCACCCACATTATTTTGATACAAGTAACCGGTGTATTGTAAAGCATTTAAAAGCCTATTGAGAGCAAAATTTGCTGAGTTGGCTTGCAATTTCCTAAAAGAGATAGAAGAGAACGGGCACCTCTTAGCTGTTGTATCAATCACATCATTCAATTGCAAGAGAGTGACTGCCGTAACATGCTAATTTAGCACCAGAAGCGGCTGTGATGATGCGCTACATGGAAGAGAAGTAACATCAAAGCATTTCGTGCGATTTCTTGCATCCAGAATATACCAACTCTTGCGCGTTTTGCCGTTCCTTTATTCATTCTCTCAATGAAGCATCGACATTTTTCCAACAAATCCGCGTGAGTAAAATCGCCTTCGTGCTATTTTTAACTGTCGAACGGACCAATCAAGTGCCACCTTTTTGGCCAAACTTTGCTAAGGGAAACACGCGCAGCATGACGAAATGGGAGTGATGTGGCATGTGGCAGCAGATATGTTGGTGATGCTTATGCACCAGCTTAACTCTTCAACGCAGCAGTTGAACCAAACCACGATATCCAGATTAATTTGCTATGTTCAGTTCGTCTTTGTTTCCTTGATAATATTTGCAAACTCTAAATTTGGTCTTACCGAAAAGCATAATCAACAAAGCCTTTCCTGTATAATATTAGACAATGCAA
Source organism: Echinococcus granulosus (assembly GCF_000524195.1). NCBI lineage: Eukaryota > Metazoa > Platyhelminthes > Cestoda > Cyclophyllidea > Taeniidae > Echinococcus > Echinococcus granulosus. The sequence continues at coordinate 53,724 of NW_020170579.1, read as the reverse complement.
TTTGTGCGTCTTCTTCATTGTTTTGCCAGTTGACTCCTAGTTCCCCTTTTGAGTAAAGATGCATAGAACCACCTCACCAAAGTCCATACATCTAAGCCGATATCAGCCAGAGATCTGGTAATTTAATAGCAACTTAATCATTAATTTATATCTTATTTACTTATCCACTCACTCATTTATTCATTTATGGATGCTGACGATTTCCACTATTATCAAGGCGGCATAAGCCCCCACCTACTCGCGTAAATAAACTCTTACTTGCACTACAAGATATAAGGAATGATTGGAAGATCCGCGTGAGTTGGTCATCACAATTCATTGCCCGCCGTTTAATCCCATACAGTCAGGTGGATCAATTGTGCAGACAAAGCGCTGGACTGCACACGCTGTTCGGACGTTTGTTCAGTGGCCGATATCTTTTGCTCGAGTTGGAGCAGAACATGGTTGGCCACGTATGATGGAGCACGAATGACTGCAGGAATAAACTAACAGTCAAGATCGAATTATCGCCAATATACAAACGTGATCTTAGAAGTATGGCGCAATTTCAATTAACGCATATAAAATAATTACCTTACAAGGAGGCATCTCCTACTAGTGATTTATGACATTAGTCTTTCTTTTGTTTGGAATAAGTAGGACATCAAACGACCTCCTCCTCTAGGTGAAAATTCTACGGAATTCATGACGCACGGATATTCAAGACCGAGTTCCATTTCGGTAGCGGAGTTAATGCTGAGTCCGCCCAGCTGGGATGGTAAGCTCCACGAGTTGTTAGAAGTCCTTCCGAGAGCTATTCCGATCGGGTTTAGATAGCCTCTCAAATCGGTGTCAAACATGCATCACTAATGCAGGTACCACCAAAGCTGATGGATTAGCGGATTCCTTCATTGACTGGACATTTTCATTGTTGTGCAGAGCAGTTGTCCACAGTGATGTCATAGATATCTGCTACCTGTCGATTGTGGCATTTGTTCGTTAATGTTCAGTGAAGAAGCTTTTATGCTTTTATTTCTTTAGGAGAGACCTGATCGGAAATGGTTCCTGTTTGAGAGGCTGGAACCAAAGTTTTTTGCTCATTTAACATAGATTAATCTAAAGTAGCAACAATATCACCGTGTGAATTTCGCCTTATCTTTTAATTTTCCTTTAATCAAAGAAAACTGGTAGCCTTATAATCAATGCAGGGATCCGCTTTATGAATGGAGCTAGTTCATTTGGGTTGCTGCATCGGTGCTAAATCTACATAAATAAACTCCATACTGATGTATTCACCTATTTCTATCTGGTAAAGTATTTCGTTGGAGGTCGACTTACGTTAGGAATAAAACAACGAAGTGGCGAGATATGTGATGCAAGAGAGGGCTGTTTATCCAGCATACAAATCAGATGGGATCTTCTGATGCTCGTAAAAATACGGCAGGAGCACTGGAAGCAATGCGAATTCCATCTAAATCACTCTCATTCAATTCCGTCTGATCCTAAAAATCTATGTCAATGTAGTGATCTTTGGGTTTTACAACTAAAATTATACCCCTTTAGCTTGCCAAGTGATAGTTCAAGCTGGACTGTTTAAACTAGGACATCTGATACATTGCATACCATTTGATAGACGCTTTGGTGCTGAAACTATGCTAACCCCAAACAGTATAGACACCTAAGAAGTCGCAGAGGCTTCGATGTTTGCCTGAATAACAGCCCCTAACCACTATCCACCTGACAAACTCTGCACCTAGAACGAGACCTTGAAAGCCGACGTCATTCATTCTTGACAGCAATAGAGAGAGCACACGAGACCTTAGTAAGTGAATACTGACTAAAAGATTTTCAAAATACCTCAATACATCTGGTAAAAGGAAGATTTCAACAAAAGAGCAAATTGACGCCCCTTGCTCTACGAAGTCAGGCAAAAGTCGAGAATAGCTGCTAGTCAACCAGTCATGGAAGCGAATAAAGTGAAGAGTGAATTATAAAGTTAACCCTTTGTCAATCAGGGAAAACGTTGTTTTAAATGATTTCATTGGTTGGGCAGAAAAGGTCTTGAAAGGTGGCCACTGCGTTACAAAGTCCAAATGACATTGCCTGGAATTCATGAAGCCGGTGTGACAACATATTTTTTCCACTTACCAGCATCTCTCTTTCAGATCCAGCTTGAAGATTCACCTGGTTCTTTGATTGAAAGCACATGAAATTCAAACCAACTTTTAAGAGCGACACACATTCTTTAGTATTTTGGCATTTTAAGCCCATTTCAGCGTTACAAATATGCACACAATCTTTTTTTTCTGCCAATATGTAATAATGAAGAAGTTTCACACTAAAAATGCATCGACTTCATTCCGCTTTCACTTGACGAAAATTGTTGTGCGATTTGGATTGTCTTCAACGCACAAACGCAGCTGCACTAATCGTAATTAGACAAGTTGAATGAATTTTTATTTTCTGCATTCTTACAGAAAAAACATTAACATGGGACCACCCTTATCGATATAAGTAAAGTTTTCTCAAGTAGCGCAATCCCCTCGATACATTTGGTAGTGATACCTGAAGGCGTCAGAGACTTCAACTTTCTTCCTCGCTTTGTCAGAATCTTTTGGCAAATATTTGCGACGGCTTAAGCTTCCACCACAAATTACCTGACTGCTGTCGTGTAGGATGTCATATCATGTTGGAATGACGACAAAGATGATAATCTCGCAAATTTTTCATGACAGCTCTCTAAACTGACGTCAATGAAGCCTGCATTGTATGGCATTGTGCCAGAGTTTTACCGGTTGAGTAGTTCCTTCTACAGCTGCTTTAAGCACCGATGGATTTGTTTGTTATATAAGCGAAAATGCGGATTTGAAAACTCTCTTTAAAGACCGGAAAATAAAGACTGATGGTATGGAGCGCAGTTTGTTTGTGTGATGGGCTGTTGTTCTGTGTAAATGGCGCAATTAAATGCATCATTCAAACTAGGGGCTTTTTTTTAAAGGATAGGAATAGGAAGATAAAAAATTATTCAAAGAATCGACACAGGCATTTTCTCAAATTATCCTGGAATACGAATGTATAATAATGCGCATGATGTGTACTAGACAGCTGTGATGAATCGACACAGACACATGCAAGTCTTTACAGACCGCGCCTTCTCTCTGCTTCAACCCCCTCGCGCTCTACGGTGTAATCCTCAGAATCATGCTGGTGGTCTGCCAACTCATCCGTGCCTTCGTAGTTCATGTACTGTCATCCTACTTTGGCT